>NC_039245.1:11035079-11287144 GCF_003368295.1 Carassius auratus | reverse complement strand
TATAAGAACTGACCATTGTTTTTTTCTACTTATTATAAATGGTGTCTTTATAGCCATCGAAATCACCATTTGGACCCATTATGTCAAAAATGCTGCAGTAAAAGGTTTTGATATGAGGTGTGCATATAGTATGGGAAATCCCTTATAGGAACAGGCTATTGTTTTTTTCTACTTATTAGAAATGGTGTCTTTATAGCCCTTTAAATCATTGTATTGTCCCATATATTAAAAATGCTGCAGTAAAATGGTTTCATATGAAGTGTGCATATAGTATGGGATGTCCCTGATAAGAACTGACTATTGTTTTTTTCTACTTATTAGAAATGGTGTCTTTATCGCCCTCTAAATCATTGTATTGTCCCATATCTCAAAAATGCTGCAGTAAAATGGTTTCATATGAAGGGTGCAAATAGTATGTGATGTCCCTGATAAGAACTGACCTTTGTTTTTTTCTACTTATTAGAAATGTTGACTTTATAGCCCTCTAAATCGCGATATGGACGCATATCTCAAAAATGCTGCAGTAAAATGGTTTGATATGAGGTTTGCATATAGTTTGGGATGTCCCTTATATGAACTGACCTTTGTTTTTTTTCTACTTATTAGAAATAGGGTTGTGATGAGTGGGGCGGGGCCGCGAGCCATGAGAACGGAATGAGGCCAGTGGAGTGACTGGAAATGAGCGACGCCTGCTCCACTCACCGGTCTCGCGTCCCACGGTGGAGATGGAAGGATACAAAAGAGGGTGCGACGACAGTGAACAACGAGAGAGGGCCAGGCCAGGCCATGATTTTAGTTTGTACTTGGTTTTTGTTTGTAAGCGACAGTCGTCCGTGAAGGGCTGTCGCAGTGTTTTGTGTTTATTTTGTTATTAAAAGCCTTATTTGATTGATGGCCGGTTTCCGCCTCCTTCTTCCTGTGGATAAAAAGTTTTGTACTCCGCTATAGGGGTCTTTATAGCCCTCTTAATCGCCATATGGACCCATATCTCAAAAATGCTTTAGCAAAATGATTTTTTGTGTATATAGTATGGGACGTCCCTGATAAGAACTGACCATTGTTTTTTTCTATTTATTAGAAATATGATCTTTATAACCCTTTAAAGTGTAAAAATGTCCCATATCTCAAAAATGCTGTTGTACAATGGTTTGATATTAAGTTTGCATATAGTATGCGAAGTCCCTTATAAGAACTGACCATTGTTTTTTTTCTACTTGTTAGAAATGGGATCTTTAAAGACTTGTAAAGTGTAATATTATCCTATATCTCTAAAAGTCTCCAGTAAAATGGTTTTATGTGAGGTATGGATATAGTATGGGATGTCTTCTTTAAGAACTGACCTTTAATTGCTTATTTCTCATCATAAAAAAGTGTCTTCTAAATCAATGAATGTCCCATATCTCGTTTTCTACTAATAATTGTAATGCTTTGAAAGGCTGAAAATTATAGTAATACAGAGCAGTCAAGGAAAACAATAAGTTAAACGAATATTAGAGCAGATGGGCGAAAAAGGTCGTCATAGATCAAATCTGAACGTATAGATGAAAAGCGCTCTGAAAGCGCGTTCCCTCTCTGTTGTTCCTGCTATTGCCGTAATTATAGTAATACACGCGCATATAAATTTCACTCGCGGCTGGCTTGACGGTGTTTTTCTGAAGTTGAAAGCGCGTTCCCTCTCTGTTGTTCCTGCTATTGCCGTAATTATAGTAATACACGCGCATATAAATTTCACTCGCGGCTGGCTTGACGGTGTTTTTCTGAAGTGCGGCTGGCTTGACCGCAGTACCATAACCGTCTGTTAACGCCTTAAAGAGAACAGATAATGGAAAATCTTATGTAAATATGACAAAATACATTTACAGACGTTATATTAAAAGTACATCCTCCGTTCAGTAACGTTACATGAGGCAGTTAAGACCTCCGTGTCCGAGGCGAAAACCGCGTCCGTTTATATATATATATATATATATATATATATATATATATATATATATATATATATATATATATATATATATATATATATATATAACGTTAAGCTCCTTTGTTTCCGCCTTTCATACAACCGGGTAAACAATAAAAGATAACTTTACATTTAGAATATTTAACGTTACTTACCATAATCTTTCACTCGCTTCTCGCTTCTATCACGCTGAGAAAATGGCGGCTGCTCGCACTGGAGACGTACGATTTTGACGTGACGTGCGTGCTCTCCTTCACGTCCGCGTCCTCAACCCAGACCGCTGGGTTAAAAAAGAAAGTTATTTTCAACCCAAACTTGGGTTAAAACATCCCAAAGTCCTATCCAACGGCCTCAACCCAGCAGTTGGGTTGAAAAAACAACCCAGCGTTTTTTAGAGTGTAATAAGACAACATTAAGTGTAACGGGAACATATATGTGCTTGGTGTGTGCTGGTCAGAGAACCAATCCCAGCCTGGTGTGTCAACAACTGTGAGGTGTGAGATTTCCTGCAGAGCTCTTACCTGCTCCATGCCAGCCTACTAACAGCACTCGTATCTCTGTTAAAACGGAGAAAGTGGTAAATTGCGAAAAAGGGACTTCACATGATCAAAATGCACTTTACATGACCTAAGGGGGGCCTTCTGCAATGGTTCCACCAAATCAAAGGTAAAAGAGAATGAAATAGACAAGAAGTCACCTCTTGGTGGGAATCTAAACATTGCTGCTGTCCTTTCCACTTCTGTACATCTATCGTCTTCTCTTTCATTTTCAGTGTCTTCATCCCCAAATACAAGGTTTGACCGCACCATTTCAAAGAACTGCCCTTGATTCTCATGTACCATCTCCTCCACTTTCTCCAAAAGCTCTGCAACCGGAGCACTTTTGTCCAAGCTGGTGTTATCCAAGGCATGATACCTACAGCCGCACCTCTCCACCAGTCTCTGCAGTGCTGTCCCGGCATCCACAATAAATTCCTCCACACCCATGTCCTGTTTCAACTGGTCCGCACAGGTGAACAAAACCATTGTGTGCCTCCATATCCCTGCTCCCAGTGCCCAAAGACCTTGCCAGTGGTGTTCAGTGAACGGTACTCCAATAGGAACCACCAGCAGTATGGCTTGAGGACCAGACTGTTGATTATCTGAGTCTGACTCATCAGTTGTACCTTCAGTTTCCCAGTTTCCAGCTGCCATCCAGAGATGTCAATGATTAGTAGCCGCCAGATGAGTATGTCTACCCTTAGTTGTTGGTCTGCTTGGGACTTGTTGTCTGTGCTCAAAACATGTCTTGCTCTCTCTCATCTGCCTCCTACTCTCTTTCCCTCCCTCTTCAACTATTTATTATTAGTATTATTGCACTACACCCTTGCACCCTTGCACTACACCACTACACTTTCCCTCTGCTTCTTTTTCACTCCCTTTCTTTCATGAAATGATACAAGCAGGAGGGAGCTGCGAGAAAGAGGCAAGTATACAGATAAGAGGGATGCAAGGAAGGGAGCGAATGAAAAAATATGTAGCTTGTGATTGTAATCTTATGAAAGTGAGTGGGCTGAGTATATTTTACAGTAAACAGCCTCCCACAATTCTAATAGTAATTCTGGGGGTGAAAGTCTGTCATTAGACCAATGAAAACATAGAAGTATCAAGTTTGGCCCCACCTACATGAGTCTAAACCCAGCAGCACTTAAACTCTAGAGCAAGGGACACCAAAACAAAACTATAAAGTGTCATAAATTACAACAGAAGAAGCATTCTAATATTATACAGCAGCCTGCTGAGTATGAAATAAGGTAAAGTAAATATGATAAATAAAGCAAAATGAAAGGTAGAAAGTCTAGGGTTTGAAAGGGTTTCAATACACATTAAGATCTGTGTGACAAAAGTAGTGCACAAAGGTAGCTCTTGCTTTGCCTGTATAATTTAGCCCAAAATTGTTTGAACATGGAAAACTCTGGATGTTTTTGTCAAGCATTGAATCTGTTAAATTACTTAGGCTGATAGTAAAATGTCACTATACAAAGGAGATTTCAGAGTGAACTGTTTCAAGCCAGAGAGAAAACGTCTCTTTGAATAAGGCATTAACAAAGAGTCTTGTTTGAGATGCTATATCCAATCTCATTTAAACTTTACTTTAGAAATCTCTGAGGAAGGATAAAAACAAAATGCCAAACCTACACTGTGCCTAGATGTGGTGCAGCTCTGGTAATGTGGTTAAGCTTCCTCCCGGATCCAGACATCTGTCCTCTATAGAGAACATCTACTGAAAGAGATTTATATCTAATTATGGCATATAAAGAGGAAATGAGTTATAATAGGATTCTGATTTCTGACTATCTGCTCATGTAAGGATACATGGAAATGAAATAGATGATGATTAGGCTAAAAATTCAAAGAAAAATAAGAAGAAAAATGAAAGCAGATCTTTCAGAATTTTTTGTGGAAAGGATGTATAGAATGTTTTGCTTTTTTTCTCTCGAATATATGTATGTTAATTTTTTCTGGATTAATGTTAATTATTTATTTACTATGTTGACTGAGTGTATCTAAAATTAATATAAGAAAAGAGAGAGTTCTATTCTATTTAGATTTTTATTTATTTTTTTAAGTAGTGTGTCACATTTTTATGCTAAATCTTCTTATATTATTAGGTAAGTTTTATATACATAAATGTAAATGGTCAGAAAGGAAGCCCGGTCCCACTTCAAAGCTGATTTGAGGACTTATTTTGAAACTCTTCAAGGTCTTCCAAATCAGAAAGCAACCAGAACTGGACACGCTCAAAGAACTAAACCCTTCTTTTCTTTTGGGATTATTGTTGTATATCCTCCATGTTATTTATTTATTTTTCTTCCCCATTCCCTTTTTCTCCAGAAAACATGAACACCATGTTTGTAACATATTGTTATGTTTTAGAACTTTAATTGTTCAGCATATACAATTATTTATTTATCTTTTAAATAAAATAGCTACAGAAGATAAAGGTAATGCAACAGCAAGGATGCAAGCTGCAGGTAAACCCCAAAGAAGAAGAAGAAGAAGAAGGAAACAGCGCCAGCTGATACATGATTCCTATGATGGATTAGATTTGCGGTAAACGTTTTTAATGAGAAGCCAGACCCTCCTGTATTAAATCGTAGTTTTACGAGACATTAAACGGAACAGTAGGTGGCAGCATGTGCTTTTGTCATCATCCCGCCATTAAACAAGAAAAAGAAGAAGAAGAACTTGTACTCAGACTTGCAGCCTATGCTTGCAGCCCGCGTGTGGTTTGTTTTGGCGGTGCAGCGCGCTTCATTGATCCGCTGCTGGTATGGAGGGGTCCGGGGAAGAGTTCCTCAAATACCGCTCACCGCTGGTGTCCCGGTACGCCAGCAAAGAGATGGCTTACAACTTCAGTGACAGAAACAAATTCACCACATGGAGAAGACTGTGGCTTTACCTCGCTAAGGCCGAAAAGGTCCGTTTATTTATTTTGCATTCATTTTTATAGACCACCTGTAGATTAATGTAGTGGGTATTGTGATCCTCTGAATGCCACGTGCGACCCTGTCTGAAGTTTCTGACCTTGAGTGAGTGGAAGTCTCAAGTTGCCAGATCTCTTAGTCTAAATATAGTTGGTGGAGGTGAGTTGTGCTGTAATATTGAATGTTTTACAAGTGGACCAGACTGCCCATACAATTACTGTGGTGCTATGATCGTATTTGGTGGTAGCATTGTAGTACTTAATTTACCTTCACAGAAATATCTGGCCATGCTATAAAGGTTTTCTGAGAATACCACAGTGACAATACTATACATGAATAAACAACAGCAGCAGTACCCTGAGACTCTTTGCAGGTTATGGCTATATCATGTTTTGTTAGGATTATTTACATGCACTTACATGCTATTTGTATTTGTGTTGATCTCTTTCTATTTTACCATTAGAAACTGCATTCTCAATATGTATTGTGAATGTAGCTCTGTATGTGTCCGGTTAAATGTCACTTAATTTCAATTAAGCCATTTAGAAGATAATGTAGGGACTAGTTTTAGAAGAAAACACACACATTCAGATATCTCAGATTCATTTGCTGAGGCTAGCAAAAGTTGGCTTGATTCGAAATAGATATTGTTGACTGGAGTCTGTGGGATTTGCTGGTTTAACGTTAGCTGACTTGATAGGTAGACTTGCATGTTGTTTGTTTGATTTGTGCAAAGAAATCATGAACTAAGTTTCTGTGATCACCCAATAATCTATAAATAACAGTCCACAGTGTGTCTGATTGGCACTTAATTGAACACAGTCATGTGGTCACATGCTGGTCTTCCTCTGACCTCTGGAGACAGACGGGATACTGTTAGATGCTCTTGAAATGAAGTCACGACACAGCACTTGACTAATCTAGTACTTGAGACATACTAAGGCACAAACCATAGTTGAAGAAGCCCTGGGAAGTGTGTGTGTGTGTTTGTGCGTTTCCAAAATAACGAATGCAAATGTCAGTGTAACAGGAGAGTGTCTTATGCGGGTTGACCTTTACTCTCTCTCTCTGTGTTGCTAAAGATAAAGCGAAAATGCTTATATTTTAGTTTACTGTAACACATTTGTAATAATGCAAATTTGGCCAATATGATAAGAAAATAATTATTTTACAGTTTATATATATATATATATATATATATATATATATATATATATATATATATATATATATATTATTGAATAAAAAAAAGTTAATTATAGGCTGCAAGCTATTTAAAATATACCACATTAAATTTAATATTTTAAGATTCGCTACAAATTACATTATTATTAAATTGAGCTTTTAAAGATAGACTTTTATGTGAGGGTTAGACGATGTTAAATGTGATGTAAATGTAATAAAAATGAGAACGCACAGTTGAATATTAATCATACTAAAAAAGATCTTGTGATACTTCTGTGTCATCTCTGTGATGTGTCCTCTGCAGGAACTGGGTCTCCCCATAACTGACGCCCAGGTGAGCGAGATGGAGTCTCACCTGGAGGACATTGATTTCGTCATGGCTGCAGAGGAGGAGAGCAAGCTGAGGCATGATGTCATGGCTCACGTGCACACGTTTGCCCACTGCTGTCCCACCGCTGCTCCCATCATCCACTTGGGCGCCACTTCCTGTTATGTGGGAGACAATACGGTGAGGCCAAAATATTACCATGTCCGTGTCTTACTGGTGTTACTATTGATTGAGCTCCATTGACTTCTGGGTTTCTTTTATGGACTTCTGAAATTTTCTGAGCAGTATAGCTATAGAGGGTACATGTATTAAATCAATTTTTTAATTTAATGTTGATATTAATAGCGGGGTATTTATATTAGACACCATGAAAAATCTTCACAAGAACAGAATGTTGTTTTAAATTCCACATTTTAATTAAAAATATTGATAATGGTCTTATTAAATGTGTTTAATCTGTAGGATCTGATCATGCTGCGTGGTGGTTTTGACATCCTGCTCCCCAAGGTATCCTGCTACTTTCTATTATTTACCATTTCATTCAGAACAACTGATGCTTAGAAGTGCCATTTAAAAATAAAATACATTTGACTGTATTCAGGAGAAATTTAAATAATCACAGGCTCAGATTTGACAAATAAATAGATGTTAAAGTGTTAATTTTTTCTAAATGTAACAAGTATTAAAAATATAACTTTTCAAATGGACAAATAAATATGTTTAAAATATAATTTATTTACTTCAAGTTTAAAATTTTAATTAAATCCAATAATAAAAGAATGCATTAATCATTAAGGTCTTATTAAGTGCAAATTTTACATTCAGTAAAACATTTGATAATTCTAGCCTTTTGTTTTAATTTATATTTTTTATTTATGTTTCAGTTTTATTTCCAGTGTTTAATTCCCATTCACTGCAGTAAATGCTCTCTCTCTTACAGCTGGCTCGTGTCATAGACAGGCTGGCTCACTTTGCAGAGAAATACGCAGACCTGCCCACTTTAGGCTTCACACATTATCAGTGAGTGAGCATGTATCAGACTTCACAAACAAATAGTTAGATGCAATGTAGTTTAGAGTTTGCTTTTCTACTTTTGTTTTCTTTCTCCTTCTATTCTTTTCATCTCTGACACGTCCCAATCACTCTTAAACATTGACTCTTAATGTTGTTATCTGCACAACATTATGATTTTCATGTTATTTTAATTTTTTTTCATTCAGAACAACAACAGTAGGCTGGTTTTGGGTTTTATTGTCCCTCTCATCTCCATCTTTTTCTCAGACCAGCTCAGCTGACTACAGTCGGGAAGCGTGCTTGTCTGTGGCTGCAGGATCTGGTCATGGACATGCGCAATCTTGAGCGTGCAAGAGAGGACCTGCGCTTTCGGGGCGTCAAAGGAACCACAGGCACTCAGGCCAGCTTCCTGCAGCTCTTCCAGGGAGATCATGAGAAGGTGAATGCAGCAGCATGAACATTTTATGCATACTTGTCTCCAGCATACATACTATATACACAACCATTTCATAGCTTATGGTAAGTATTCATTTTTTAATACAAATTTAAAATAAGTTAATCCTTTAATTCAAGGTTGCATTAAATTGATTAAAAGTGACAGTAAACACTTTTATATTGTTAATATTTCAAATTAATGCTATTTATTTGAACTTTGTTTATTAAACATCCTGAAAAAAAGCATATCAAGGTTTTCACAAAAATATCAAGCCTGCATAAAAAAATAGAGTAAAAACACCAATATTATGAAATATTATTACAATGTAAAAGAATGGTTTTCTATTAGAATTTATTGTAAAATGTAATTTATTATAATCATCTACATTAAAAACTGCTTTACTATTAAATATTCCACTGCATAATGAGTATTAGACTTCTGACCTTAACCTATTTTTCTTTGTTGTTGTGAATACAATTTTAACTCTTATTGCTATTATTACCACATTATTACATCAGCATTGGCAGTATTTGGGTTTTATGGGTAGATTGTGCAGGTTTGTAGCCCGAAGAGTAAAATGGCTATAGCATCATATCATTGTGTTTTACTCTGTGGTTTTACTCTTTTCTTTGAAAGGTGGAGGAGTTGGATAGGAAGGTCACCGAGATGGCTGGTTTTAAAAAGTACGCTTGATATTTCCTTTTTTTTTGCATTCTTTATTTACTAAATGCTTCTAAATGCTTTTAATTCAGTAGTGTGTTGTTGGCTTCAAAGTGTATGATTTTATGTGCACATGGTTAATCAATTCCTCCTACATTTTGTCTTTAGATCATACCTGGTGACGGGTCAGACGTACAGTCGTAAGGTGGATATCGACACACTCTGTGTGCTGGCAAGCCTCGGAGCCACAGTACACAAGGTCAGACATGAACAATGAACACAGCCTTATGCATTTAACAGCAATAAATCATTCCACAATCATGATTTATTTATTGTTTTGCTGTAGATTTGCACTGATATCCGTCTGTTGGCTAACCTGAAAGAGATCGAGGAGCCGTTTGAGAAAGAGCAGATTGGTGAGTTTGTATGTGAGACAGAATTTTGATCGTATAATAACTCATCCTCTGTGATCTGACATGTTTTTTGCTGTCTGCAGGTTCCAGTGCCATGCCGTACAAGAGGAACCCCATGCGTGCCGAGCGCTGCTGTAGTCTTGCTCGTCACCTGATGGTGCTGGTGTCAGACCCTCTGCAGACAGCAGCAGTGCAGTGGTTGGAAAGGACCCTGGACGACAGCGCTAACAGGCACTGTTACCAAATCTGTTGTCTCACCATACAGTGGGGCTCGAAAGTTTGGGCACCCCTTTCAGAGTCTGTGAAAATGTGAATAATTTTCATAAAATAAGAGAGATCATACTATATGCATGTTATTTATCATATTATTTTTTCAGAACTGTCCTGAGTAAGATATTGTACATAAAATATGTTTACATTTAGTCCACAACACAAAAAAATTGCTGAAATTATTAAAATAACCGCATTCAAAAGTTTGCTCCAGAAGGAAACAAGGTGCATTAAGAGCTGGGGGGTGAAAACTTTTGGAATTTGAAGATCAAGGTAAATTTTACTTAGTTTGTGTTCCGGGAAACATACAAATATCTTCTGTTGCTTATGAAGGGCAGAACTAATTGGAAAAAAATAAAAAAATTTTTTTTAATTTGGACAGAGTGTTCCAAAGTTTTCTCCCCTCTCAATGCGTCTTGTTTCTTTCTGGAGCATCAGTGGTTGACTTTGAGTGTTTGAATCTTTTTCAATAGTTGTGTTTGAGTCCCTCAAATGTCCTCAGTCTGAAAAGATGCATCTCAAAATCATAAAGTCACTGCTGGAAGGGGTTCAAAGATGCAAAGATGCTGGAAAACTGGAGAATCTGCAGGACCTTAAAGATTTTTCTGAAGAACGCTACTCAGTTTAACTGTTCAGAACAAACAAGGGACTCATGCACAACCATCACAAAACAGAAAGACAGTCGAGGATCATCAGGTAACAGAACACAGTATTAAGAACCAAGGGTTCCCAAACTTTTGAGTGGGGTTATTTTAATAATTTCAGCATTTTTTTTGTGTTGTGGACTAAACGTAAACATCTTTTATGTACAATATCTTACTCAGGACAGTACTAATTAAAAAAGAAAACTGGATTTAGTATGACCTCTCTTATTTTTTTTCAATTATTCACATTTTCACAGATTCTGCAAGGGGTGCCCAAACTCTCGATCCCCACTGTATGAAGTGCCCCTGCACTGTTTTGACCGTTTGAAGATGTAACTTTTGGACTCATTCTGTCACCAGCTTACTGTGTCAGATTTTCTCTGTGTGTGTATTCAGGAGGATCTCATTGCCCGAGTCCTTCCTCACAGCGGACATCATCCTCAGCACTCTGCAGAACATCACTGAAGGGCTGGTGGTGTATCCTAAGGTGTGTGTGTGTGTGTGTGTGCGCGCCAGGGTTGGGCGATGTCAACAAAATTGAATCTACAGTGAAACATTGTGATGGAAGATGACATCAGCGGGGGGTTAGGGGGTGTGCCCTTAGCATGAATCCTTATAAGGCACAGAAAAGAAATAAAGAATCCTAACACCGTTTGTAAACCGGACGCGAGCGGTGCAGCAAAATACTATAGAATCACATGACAAATGTCTCATCCGATGTAGACATGGCATAACGCTTGCCTGTTACATTAAAGTACATAAAATTTTACTTGCCACATAAAGAGTTAGGAGAGATGACTGAGGACGATGGCAAATGATTTGTAGATTCTGAGCACCAGTGGCAAACATCTAATCTTGTAAAATGTGTGGTGTGCATTGCCACTCCATAGCATAAACAGAGTACATGCTATCGCAAATCTCAAAAGTAAAACAAAAAAGTGATCGTGCATTAAAAAGCAGTTTCAATGCTAGGCATAATAGGGGCTCCCTGATGCCCGAAGTAAATCTGTAGTATAATTACCCAATATCAACAAATATCAACTGTTGGCGCACACACCAATATCAACAAATATTTAAAAGTTTTCTTAGGACTTGCAATAATTTGGTATATTCTATTCAAATGAACTACATGGTATGCTGGTCACATATGGGAAGTCGTGGCCTAGTGGTTTGAGAGTTTGACTCCTAACCCTAGGGTTGTGGGTTCGAGTCTCGCGCCGGCAATAACACGACTGAGGTGCCCTTGAGCAAGGCACCGGACCCCCAACTGCTCCCCGGGCGCCGCAGCATAAATGGCTGCCCAATGCTTCGGGCGTGTGTTCACAGTGTGTGTGTGTGTGTGTGCGCGCGCACTTTGGATGGGTTAAATGCATAGCACGAATTCTGAGTATGGGTACCAAACTTGGCTGAATGTCACGTCCCATTTATTTTATAATTCACAATTAATTGCATAAACACTACTGTTCAAATGTTTGGGGTTGTTTTTTTTAAAGATTTTATTTATTTATTATTCTTTTTCTTTTTTTAAAAAAAGGCTGCATTTATTTCAGGGGTGGCCAACATCAGGCCTGGAGAGGTTTACTCCAACCCTATTTAAACACATCTGAACAAGCTCATAAGAGTTTTTATAAAGGTTGGAGCAAAACACTGCAGGACTGTGGCTCTCCAGGACCGATGATTTATTAGATCAAAATACAGTAAAAACTGTGACCGTTTTATATTTTAATATAGTCTAAATGTAATTTATTCCTGTGATGGCAAAGCTCAATTTTCAGCAGAAATAATTATATTTGGTGCTCATGAAACATTCATATTAATATTAATATTTAAATAGTATTTTTGTGGAAAAGGTGGTACTTTTTTCAGGATTCTTTAATGAATAGAACATTTGAAATTTAAATATTTTGTATAATTATAAATTTATTTACTGGCTCTTTTAATCATTATAATGCATTTGCAGAGTAAAAGTATTATTAAAAAATAAATAAATAAATAGAAAATACACTAAATCACACTAACCTCAGATGTGTGAATGATAGTGTTGGTCATAAGTGTACACCACAAGTTTACATAATATATATATACATATATATATATATATATATATATATATATATATATATATATATATATATATATATATATATACATATATATATATATATATATATATATATATAATATATTAAGATGCTGTTTTGACCCATGCATATGTTTTTAATTGATCTAATGGTATAAATGTATTTATTTATTAGTTGTATTTAAACTGTATAACAGTGTTTGCGTAGAAAACTTTACATTAGACAATTTATTCTGTATCTTTTATTACTTTTATATTTAATCACATGAAAGCTTTAATTATTAATCACATTAACAACAAAGACAGCTTTATTTTTTTTTATGATTCTCTCCCTCTCTCTTTATAGGTGATTGAGAGACATATCCGTCATGAGCTGCCTTTCATGGCTACTGAAAACATCATCATGGCCATGGTGAAGGCTGGAGGAAACAGACAGGTCAGAACTATCCGTGATTAATGGATAAGAAATCTTAATATAAATGTATAAGAATCTCGTCTTGTAATTGCGATTAATTGTTGCAAAGATATTTGAATAAATTACTTGCAATGTAAAAAAATTCTGTCAGTGCAGCAGATGTTGTTGCAGACAATTTCACGATTTAGTTCATGCAGGACAGACATCAGCACATGAAGCTGTACCTCACTGCAGTGGCATTTTTGGTCTGCTAGGAAACCGATGGTTATTGTGCTTATGTTTAACACTGACTGACATTTTTGTCTGTACTGAAACCATACTCAGGACTGCCACGAGAAGATTCGGGTGCTGTCCCAGCAAGCAGCGACCGTAGTCAAACAGGAAGGGGGGGATAATGACCTACTGAATCGCATTCAGGCTGATCCATATTTCACCCCCATACTCGGACAGCTGGACGCCTTACTGGACCCCAAAACCTTCGTCGGCCGAGCCCCACAACAGGTACACACATGCAACCTGGAAATACCCAGTGGTTGGCCATCAGGGTCAGCAGGGCCTTCTCTGCTGGCCCTATAAAAAATAAAACTGTGTGGAAAATGTTTTATTATTATTCAGGTATCATTTTTAACTTTTTTTTTTTTTTTTTTTTTTTTTTTAAATTACTGTAATGTCTTTCCACTTTCTCTTTGTCTTAGGTTACCAGGTTTTTGTCTGAGGAGGTCAGGCCTGTTCTAGAGCCATACAGAAGTAATCTGGATGTCAAGATTGAACTAGACCTCTGAGACAAACATATGTGACTCTGTGACACATCAGAACAGTAAAACAGTAAATAAATGTCAAGGTGTACAACCTTTTGTGTGCTCTTCTATGTGACATTTTTACATATTTAATTATCTTATGTCAGATGTTATTTTTGACCTCTCACACACACATGTAAAAATCTAAATATTACATATTTGGATTCAACTATGTAGAGTAACTGAATATGGGTGTGTTAATTTTAGGTTAAATCTGATTTATGTATACTATGTAACTTTTAACATTAAAAAATGTTTCTGTAATGTCAGACATAATATATTTGAGAGGCTGGGATGAAAGGAAGGGGTAATGGGCCTAATTACCTCTAAAGGGGTCATATGCTTTTTTTAAAGATCATTATTTGGTATAACAAAATATGTTGTCATGCTTTAATGTTCAATTATTTTTAAAATACTGTACATTATTGTAGGTCCTCTATGCCCCTCCTCTCTCAAACATGTAGTTTTTTTCTCAAGTCCCTTCTTACACAAGCGCAGTCTGCTCTGATTGGCCAAATGACCCAGTGCATTGTGATTGGCCGAACACCTAAATCATTAATTGGAAATGTAATACCCATTTTTCATAATCGCAAGCTTCAGTTTTGCCAGACGTACGATAATTATCGTATTTGTACAATAATTTTGACCTCTGTACGATCACTATTTAAGTTCAATAATAATGAAAAAAATCCCATAATGTACGATAATTTAAAAATTTCAGAATGTGTTTTGAAAGTCAACCTCATCAAACAAAGCCATAAAATCGGCTCATTACAGACACTCTTAATGGGTTGGTGCACACCCAACATCTGGCAACATGCCTTCTCACATGAACAACATCCCCAGAACTGCTCCGAGAGTCAAAAATATATAGTTTCTGCCAGAAATGTTTCAGTATTGTTCAATAGAATGTACGTGAATGTACAAAACTACTACTAAAATTAAGGAATAATGACAATATTTCTTAAATTTTTACATTTTGATTGTAAATCCCCTTTGTTTGCCAAAAAATTTATTATATATGTAAATAATGAAAATAATGAAAATAAATTAATCCGTTTAATTTTTATAAAAGATAAATTAATGTTTTATACCTTCATTCAATAGCCAGAAATATTAAAATACACAAAAAAAAGTAGTTTTTGTGCCTTCAAATAGTTAAAACACAGAATTTGGTAATGATAAACAAGCTAAAAAACATTTCATAAGACCCTTAACATAATTTTTGTTAAACTTTTTAATAGAATTGATGTTGAATTGTATACGTTTCATGATTTAATTAGACCTGCTTTTGCTTTAATTAGACCAATTAACTATTTAAAAAGGAGTCCAGAAACATTTGTTGAAAGTGAAAAGGGTTTGTGGTGCAAAATCCATGCATGAGGGCGAAACAGAAAAAGCCTGTAAATCCCCAACTCTCTTGAGGCAGGATAAAGCCACAAGAAGAACTGTCTTTAAAGAGCCAGTAAGATGAAAATTCTAAGCTTCCTATCACTGTTTATAAGTCCTGTACAACAGGTTTAAATCCATCCAAGGTTAAAAAACATTGTCATTTGGTCAAAATATCATTTTAAAATTACCTAAATTCTCAGAGATCCCCAAACGGTTCGCGCGAAGCTGTTCAAAAAGTTCAGTTTCCTTAAGCCCCACCTTTCGGTAGCATACTGTGTTCTGATTGGTCAACTGACATAGTTTTGATTGGTTGTTCCACACACAACTTCACGGTAAACAATGCGTTAGCATCTTTTTGGGGTGAATTATGTCTTAATCCTCATCGCGAAGCAAACAGTAAAATAAAAAACTTGAAGTCTCGCTGCTTTTTCTTCTGTGTGGGTGTATTCAAGCCGCGCGCTTCAGTTTGAATCTGAATAGCGTGTTCAGCGCGGGGGCGTGGTCACATTAGATATAATGAAGGGAGACTTGAAAAATGGACATCGCGTTGTTTTCATATGGATTACTTTATCACAGAATATCTGTTTTCAGCACTTGTTTAGTTTTAAAGTAGACATGTCAAGCTTTCTATATATATCTCTCTCATGTCTCTTCATTGAGTATTCACGGAGTTACACTTCATTTTAATGACGTGTTTGTAAATGAAGATCAGCGCAGACAAAGGCTGCAGACAGTCTTGTTTGTTATCTTTATTTTATAAGTGCACAAAGTTATGTCTTTATCCAAAAAAAGAAGACCCTTTACAGATTCGATTGATGTATTGCTCTTATCTGTACGATTAAAACTGAAAGTGTAATTTAAGTTCTTTTTGGGGTTATCAGGGGAAAATGGCTCCTAAGGCGTATCTGCGTTAATCGCCTCCAGAGGGTTAACATATAGTGCTAGCGCGACATACTGATAAGACGCTTGGGAGAAAACAGACACATAACATCATAATCATACTTACAGGTTGTGATTCGGAGATGCTTGTTGGTCCAAATAAAGTTGGTAATGAACCCTCTTTTATGGCCAAAAGCTTTGAAAACACCGCCTTAAATTCACCGTTTAACCGATTAGAAAAGCAGTCATTAGTGAAATGTTGTGAACACACAACAAAAGGGATTTGTTGTACTGCTCTGGTATTGTGTTAAAAATTTATTTTAGCCATTGGTTCTTCTGATCGTCATTCTTTGGCAGTGAAAATAAAACAAACTTGCCTTTACAATAAAAAAAAAAAAACTGTCTCCTCGACATGATGCTATCACACCAACTAACCAGAGCCTCTCACATACGTGGTTAGCTATATATATATATAAATATATTACGCATACATTTTGTATCTCATAAGTGTTTCGTCCACACGGATCTGGCATTTTGGTAAAGTTAAACTGATATTTTTTGAAACCGGGTCCCAGAGCGGATACATTTAAAAATGTGCCCTTGTGTATTCATGTGGACAGCGAATCTGTATATTTTTGGAAAGTTTTAGCTATTTATTGTGAGTATTTTGCTTCTCTTCTAGAGAGAGCAGTTCTTAGCGCCATCAAACTGATGCATTCGTCTGTAAAATACAGGTTTGTATACATTTTATTTGATCAATAAAATCGTTACTGTGCTGTATATCATTCAATTTTATGCAGAGCAACATACATGAGCGTGGTATGAATCACCTTTAATGAGTTTCGGCTGTCTTTTGCATGATGGAAAAGCCTGATGCGTTGCACAAAATAAACTATTTAAAGGGTTAGTGATGGAAAACTTGCAGGTCTATGGGCATCGATTTTTAAGGCTTGTAAACACTTGTACACGTACATATATAATACAACCCTTCTGACATTGGCATGTGTTATTTGGGTTACTCAAAGACAGAACCAGATGGATGCTGGACAGGCAAAGCCTACAAAACGTGCAACATTTATCAAACATTGTGGTGTCGATACTCAATAAGTTACAACACAAATCAGAAAAACCTTTACAGGTCATTCTGAAATGTCAAAATTTGCCCACAATTGTTAACCACCTCAATCTGTATTACATTTTAGGGTTTTAAAAAATGTAAAATGTAAAAATTATGTCAAAAAGCGTTTCTTCACATAATCTATGCACTATAATTCTTCATATAATGTTATGTATGTTTAACTGTAGATTGTGGATCTGATATTTTTTTTTTTTTACATTAACATTTTTAAAAGAGAACTCAAGACATTTGCAAAATACTGAATTATCTTTCCTGTTCACACATTTTGTCATGGCTGTTAGAATGCTAATGTGTACTAATGTTTGTTTTTAGAGTCAACTAATCTAATATGGTAATGACTTCCCGTATGTCTGATGAATCACCCTTTTCAACATTGTACTGCTGCATTTATGTTTGCATGGTATACACAATGTACCTTAATGAGCCTTCATTAAGTTTGTTTTACATAAATGTAGTGTTGCATAAAGATGTCTTTACTTTTGATACAAGATGTCCGATGAACTATATTTTTTTAGCTTAATGTACTATTATTAAATGATAATTAATGTTAGCTTATGTACTAGTTACTGAACAGAATGGTAATTTGGCCTCAGAGTTATATTCTTTAAAGGTTGCTCAAATTTTTTGTAGTGCTTTACAATAAAGTTTCATTTGTTAACTTTACTTATTAACTACTTAAGTTAACATGAATTAACAATGAACAATACTTCTGCACCACTTACTAATATAAATTAATTTAATAGTTAAACATTTACTAATTCATTTGTAAAATCAAAAGATGTGTTTGTTGAAATGAGATACTGAACTAGCACCAACAAATGACTGTATATTAATTCACAAATGTTAAAGATTATTATATACGGTAACAAATGCTTTGTTTATTCTTTAGTTAATATATTAACTAATGTTACCTAATTAAACCTTTTTGCAAAGTGTTACCATTCATAAATATAATAAATGACATTGAAAGCCCTCAGGCCAGTAAGTGGACAAATTATGTTTGTAAAATGTTATAAACTTGTTACAAGTAAGACGACACAATTACAGTCTAAACAGTCACACACAGTTTTACAAACAATCAAAACGTTTTATATTACTCAAGGGGAGGGGGTAAGAAACCAGTATAGTTTTCAGTTTAGTCTGGGAACTGCACAGTAGGGTATCACCACTCGGATGTGTCTACCCAGGTACCCCCAGCACCATCTGACAAAATTTCAGGTGTCTGAAAGTACAGGTGTCTGAAAGTACTGCGAAATACATTTAAGTGAGTTTGCATTCATATATTGATTAGTATTGTGAATACTGAAAATTCCATTGTTTATAGTCAATACACTGTAGAATCATACCCTGTTAAAAGTCATGCATATTAATAACCTACAGACATGTAACAATGCAGTTATTTTTAATAGTGTTTAACAAAACTGACCTGATGAGGACAGGGTGTCTCATCTCCCCAAACAACTGGCGATACATGCCATACACTGCAGGATGTATGGGTTAAGAGCGACAGGCTCAAAACCTGGGCGATCTGTTATACAGCCAATGCCATCCACCTGTCCACATCTGTACATCGCCTGTTATAAAGAAAGGACAGATTAGTACTTACAGGCTACAACATAAATTCTCCCAAGAGCTGAGTCTGGAGCAGTTACCATACAAACACCTGTTATAAAATTACAACATAAGCATTTATAATAATACTTTGCAATGGAAGATTTAGATTCAGAGTGGAGCCATTATCACAAATGGTAAAAACACGAAGTGGAGAACCTTCCTAGGAGTGGCCATCTGACCAAAATTACCCCAAGAGCACAGCCACGACTCATCCAAGAGGTCACAAAAGACCCCACAACAACACCCAAAGAACTGCAGGCTTCACTTGCCTCAGTTAAGGTTCATGACTCCACCATTAGAAAGAGACTGGGCAAAAATGGTCTGCATGGCAGAGTTCCAAGACGAAAACCATTGCTGAGCAAAAGGAGCATAAAGACTTGTCTCAGTTTTGACAGAAAACATCTCGATGATCCCCAAGACTTTTGGGAAAATTCTCTGTGGACTGACGAGACAAAAGTCTATATTTTTGGAAGGTGTGTGCCCCATTATGTCTGGTGTAAAAGTAACACTGCATTAAAAAAAAAAGAACATCATACCAGCAGTAAAATATGGTGGTGGTAGTGTGATGGTCTGGGGCTGTTTTGCTGCTTCCGGATCTGGAATACTTGCTGTGATAAATGGAACCATGAACCATGAAGGACAAGCGTGAGCACGCTCTGGAAATTATCACGTGAAACTAAACAATATCCAATAGGGGTGCTCCGATCACGATCGGCCGATCGTTAATGCGCATCTCATCAGTAAAGCCGGTTCTCTAATCAGGGGTTAATTGCATCAGGTGCGTGGTTTCACATAGAGCAGCTGTTACTACACAGAGCCGTTGTTAATAGAGAAGATGCACCAAAAAACGCTGAAAATGAAGTGGATTTGCGCATCTTCTCTATTAACAACGGCTCTGTGTAGTAACAACTGCTCTATGTGAAATCACGCACCTGATGGAATTAACCGCTGATTAGAGAACCGGCTTTACTGACGAGATGCGCATAACGATCGGCCGATCGTGATCCGAGCACCCCTAATATCCAATCAAAAAATTTAATTATCACATTCTTAAAGAGTGATGTAAGATCTGATAACAATTATTTTAAGTTTATTTAATAAGGCAATTTAAAAAAGAATAATATCTCTTTTCCAAGAGATAACTGATAACTACAATTATATTTAAAAAAAAAACCACTGCTCACCTCTAGCTCACTCTGTAACATGTACAGACCATGTCCCCTCCATCTCCACGACTTCACCTAAACTTTCTTTTTTTTACCGTGAATTTACTGTGAAAATCATTCCAAACACTATCATTGCAATTTATTCCTGCATATTGTCCACCATGCTTATTCTGAAGTCTCGCAATATTTTGTGTGTTGTCGTTGTCACATCATGGCACACCACACACTATTGGACCAGAACGGTTAAATCTAGGATTTTTTATCCTCAAGTTTGTGGGTCGATCACATTTTGAAAATCTTATAAGATGTAAAAAAAATCTTTTGGTTTGTACCCAGCATAAGTAGTAAAACAACACAAATGGGGTAAAAATGCATTTTAAGTTTAGAAAGATTTTTAGTCTCCTCCTCCATTACAAATGACCTGCTTCTTGCATCAGATCAAGGCTGCATCTCATTATTAGTTTTACTTGATCTTAGTGCTGCGTTTGAAACCATAGATCATGACATACTCATATCGATTACAAAACTATACAGGTAATTAAGGGCAGGCTCTAAGATGTTTTAGATCCTACCTGTCCGATCGCTACCATTTTGTTTATTTAAATGGTGAGGCATCTCATTTATCACCAGTAAAATATGGAGTGCCACAAGGATCCGTCCTAGGTCCCCTTCTATTTTCAATATACATGTTGCCCCTTGGTAATATTATTATCAAATACTGAATTAGCTTCCATTGTTATGCTGATAACACTCAGCTATATATCTCAACAAGACCAGATGCAACTTCTCAATTATCTAAGCTAACAGAGTGTGTTAAAAATGTAAAAGATTGGATGACCAATAATTTTCTCCTATTAAATTCTGGATAAGACAGAGATATTAATTATTGGACCAAAAAACACTACACAGAATCTTGTAGATTACAATCTGCAACTAGACGGATGTACTGTTACTTCCTCTACCGTCAAAAATATATTAGACAGCAACTTGTCTTTTGAAAATAATATTTCCCATGTTACAAAAACTGTGTTCTTCCATCTTAGAAACATTGCCAACCTACAAAACATGTTATCTGTTTCTGATGCAGAAAAGCTAGTTCATGCATTTATGACCTCTAGACTGGACTATTGTAATGCACTTCTAGGTGATTGTCCTGCATCTTCAATAAACAAGCTACAGGTAGTCCAAAATGCAGCCTGCGTACCTAACTAACCTTCTACCATGCTACAACCCATCACGCTCCCTAAGGTCACAAAACGCTGGACTTTTGGTAGTTCCTAGGATAGCAAAGTCCACTTAAGGAGGTAGCTTTCTCACATTTGGCTCCCAAACTCTGGAATAGCCTTCCTGATAATGTTTGGGGTTCAGACACACTCTCTCTGTTTAAATCTAGATTAAAAACGCATCTTTTTCACCAAGCATTCGAATAATGTATCTCTTAAATTGTGGGTGTAGTTGCATCTGATCAAATGTGCATTCTTATTCTTTAGCTTGGGTTAAACTAATTAATTTTACTTTGTTGGAACAGCAGCTATGCTAATGATGTCTCTATTTGTTTCTATGTTTTGCCACGGCTAGGATTTACTCAAGCTCCAGTCTGGATCCAGAACACCTGAAAAGGGATGATGCTGACCCCTAAAAGGACCTTTGATGATGCTGACCCTGAATCAATAAACATAACTAACAAATATTGCTACAAGTGTGACTGCATCATATAATAATTGCTGTTAAATGTTCATCGTCTGGCTGACTACGTCTTGTATTAATTTTTCTGAAAAATCCTGTCATACGTACACAAACTGACAGTCACCACCATAAGCTACTACTAAATATTGTAGAAACGTAATTTTCTGTAAAGTTGCTTTGTAACGATTTGTATTGTAAAAAGCGCTATACAAATAAATAAACTTGAAACTTGAACTTGAACTTGCCTCACGGTGCTTTGGTCCAAATGCCTGCTTTGCTCTTTTACATCACCTACACACACACACACACACACACAGAGAGACAAGTCTGGTGAGAGAGACGGCAATACTTGAGGAACTCTAGTCAGTTGGCCTGCCAATCGCAGTTTTATTCACTTAAACATTGGATGAAGTGATTATTTTATCTTTAATACATGCCAATGTAATTTTTGATTAATCCGCTATGTTAGTAATAATAATGTTAGCTGCCTGATGGAAAGGGTTGCCAGGTGTTCACAACAAAACTAGCCCAAACTAACCGTGTTTTGGAGAGGGGTCCCCAGTAAAAATTGAATTCCGGATGCTAAAATAACATTATTGCGGTCGATTCCACCCGCGGCAAAGACATGAAAAAGTAGCCCAATTCCACTGGAAAACCGCAGACTTGGACTTGGCAACACTACTGGGAAGTCGTGGCCTAATGGTTAGAGATTCTGACTCGTAATCCAGAGGTTGTGAGTTTGAGTCTCGTGTCGGTAGGGATTGTAGTTGGGGGAAGTGACTGTACAGCGCTCTCAACTGACTTTTGAGCAAGGCACCAAACCCCCAACTGCTCCCTGGGCGCCGCAGCATAAATGGCTGCCCACTGCTCCGGGTGTGTGTTCACAGTGTGTGTGTGTGCACTTTGGATGGGTTAAATGCAGAGCATGAATTCCAAGTATGGGTCACCATACTTGGCTATATGTCACATCACTTTCACTTTCACTTTACTGTGACCGATAGTAATGTCTACAACGGACACAGAGCACTGTCAGCTTGAAGTTGTCTAATGTGGCACAGTCTCTTGCTGCACTAATAGTAGTACGGCTTTCCTCTGTGTATAAGTATACTTACAAGTACATTTTTTGCTGGATTATCTGTGTCCCTTTCAAAAATTGCTCTTGAGAAATTTTGTTTATTGTCCCTCCCAAATGTTAGACAAAATTTACGCCCCTGTCACCTGCTGTCTGCTGGTATGCAAATTAGCTGTCTTTATGCAGTGAAACGCCCTCTTTACAGACTCTACCCTCCCATCTTTTCACAGTTGACCACGTCCCTTTTTGGAACCCTCTTCATATCGGAGGTGTGAAAAAACACTGCTGCAGCAAGGGGGTTGGTTTATGACGCTTTAAAGTGTGAGAATTAACATCCGCTAGTCTAAGACCGCTACGACCACTGCACATATTAGGCACTTTTGGCCAGTCAATTCAAAGTAGGCAGGGTTTACTGTTCACAGAAGCAGAGAGCGAAGCATCAGAGCGAGGTAAGATGATTATTTCCAACAGCTGTATCAAGTAATGCAAACTACTCTTTTTGAGAGAGAGAGAGAGAGAGAGAGGTCATTACATGAACTTTTTAAAAAACTTTTGTTACATTTATGGTAGGCTACAACAAATAACTGTGAGTTGCTAAGCACGTGTGACAGATATGGCACTTAAAAAAAGAGCCTGTATCTATCTAAAACACCTTTAGCCAGCAAGCATATAAAACACTGTTGCTTTAAAGCCAAATAAATTGTTGAATTATTATTATATGTATTTTTTTCTACTGATGTCTGTACGTAAGCACTATTATCTCTGATGAAATCGCCCATGTTTTTTTTCTCTGCATTATTTTGAATGCATTCAAAGGTACTGTTCGAATGCATTTGCTAACTGGATCCTCAAACTTTTCAGGAGTTTACCAGTTGATCTGATCACAAAAAAACAATCTGCTTTTTTATTTTCGTAATATATTGTTGACGTGTGAAGCAGATACATTAAAGTGCCCCTATTTTGCCTTTTTGATTATTACCTTTCATGCAATGTATCATGTGACTGATTCTTTGAACTGCTTCACACGAGTCGTTCAATCATTTAGAAATTAATTCAAATTAAATCTATTTTCCGAGAAAACTAACATGTTTTTTTGACCTAGCATGCATGTAAACCTGTTTAAGAAGACACAAAAAACAATATTAGCAACCCTAAAAATGGCATAATAGGGACACTTTAAGACTACTACTTTTATTTTATGTACATACATGTTTAGTTGGCAAATGCCCCAGGTTTTTATGTATGTTTTTGCCAGTGGATGCCCACACTCCAGGTTGCACTTATTAAACTCGGGAAAGAATATAATTTTTGAGCACACGCATATTGTCTGATTTCTGTGAGAGTGAATGAATGGGAATCTACCTGCAAGCAGAAATATTAGCGATAGTGCATTTGACACGCTCTCACATAGGCAATATTCGATCTGGACATTTGTCATTAAAATAACTCAAAAGAAACCAACTCATATTAACTTTTAAAACAAGAAGAAAGTCTTGTCTGAAAGCTGCAGTCGATTTTTTATTCATTAAATTGAGTGGAGGATATTGTGTTTTTCAATTTCCGTTGGTGGGGCACTGGCACTGAGGTCCGCACTTATTCCTCTGAGCCATCCACGCAGTCATCATTAACAGAAAACCTCTAACCTCTAATCCTTACCATGGCATATTGTTTCCCGTTATCTGACCGTATTTCAGATGATGGACCTCTCCTAGCAATGATTTGCTGGAATGATTTGACAAAGGAACCAGTATCTAGGTTGTGTGTGACTTTGAGCTGAATAGCTCTCGTAGTGAGACATGTAAACAAACATCCGTACCTCTTTTGTTCATGAATGGAGGCTCACATGGTGTCACTCTAGAGTCAGGTGAGTCTGCCATTTGCTGGGCTTGCGGCTGAGCTCTTAACTTGGGACACTGTAGGCAAGACTGGAGAGTTTGGGTAATGACACCACTTCCCTTAAGAATCCGGAATCGGGGAAAATAGCCTACATTGAAGAGAATTAGGCTACTGAACATTAATAAAATATGAAAGCAGACAGTCAAAACGTTAATCAAGAAATTAACCGATACACTTGAAACAACGATAATCCAACTTAAGTGATAGGAAAAAGCAACATAATTAGCAGGTATTTTACACTCGATCATGCACACACCATGACACTCAAAACTTTGTCATTCATTGAAACATACTGAATTATAATCCGACAATCTAAATTTTTTTAATAAATAACAACAACAACAATAATGGGCTCAACGTTACCTTCCGTGTCGCTCTTTTCACACACAACTCAAGGAAGCCTCCTGTTGAGTTCTGTAGAACATAATACAAATTTTAACAGTCAAAACTAGTAAAGTCTAGCAGTTTTCAAGGATTTATCAATCTGGACCGTTTTAAAGATAAAAGGACATGCCCCCCCCCCCCTTTTTAGGAAATGCCCCCTCAAGTTTGTCTAATTTCACTCGCGAAATGCCCAAAAACAACCCCCCCCCCCATTGCCGTATTCACATCAAATTACTTTATTAACATTTACATAAAAGCAAAAATCCGTTAAAGCTATTAGAGCCACGAACGATTTCTCTTTTGCCCTTTTTGATTAACATTATTTACATAATAAATGCACAGATCCGTTATACTGATGTACATTTGTTATTTACTGTTTACGTTTACTTATGACGCATTCCAGGTAACCCATGTTTTTCCAAACTTCTAACCTTGAAAGTTCACTGAAACAGCAGTCAGATCCGTGACTTCCCACCTGTGAACTCATACTAGACCGATGTACTCCCAGTTCTGTGCTCTGACATCACATAACCGGGGAAACAACAACGGCAGCCTCCCCCCCCCCCCAGATGTGTATATGCAAGTGGTACAAGTGGTGAGAAATAGACTTTAGAACAATATAATGTTGCAATCAAATTAATAATCTAGCTACCACAAATCCTTGCGCTCAGGCAGTTTGGCGTTATTTGCCTGGAATGCTACAAAGTTGTTAGTCGTGATTTGAAATTGAGACTTAACGGGCTCAAAATCCTGCCTGGAAAACCTGTACTTTCAAGGATACTTGTCAAGACAGCCACTGGCACTCACCTGCTGTCTGAGAAGGCTTTCTGCTTGTGCACTTCAGATGTGTGTGTGGTGCGCATAGCGCGTGAGTTTATGACAGCGAGTGAGTACCACATTGAGATGTCTTGGGCTCAAATGGCTTAAAATTACTTTAATGTTTACACTGACAAAAACATTTCTTGAGGAAGCAGCACTGGCCTGATTATAAAGATAGATTTGGGGGGCCAAGGTGACACATAGGGGGGCTGAAACCCACCTAAAAATGGTTTAAACCTGCTCCGGGTATTAACTCATGCTCGTGCCCCCCTTGACAGGTGCTGGGCCCCACAGGTTGAAACCCCCTGCTCATTTGTGTAGTTTCTTCCACTTTGGTGTCTAGTCTTAGTCAAAAACCCTTTGCATTTGTGTGCTGAATTTAAATGATTTTATAATAACTATCATGAAATCAGTTTTACAGGATTTAAAACATCTGTCTTTAAGTGGTAGGAACATTTCCACAAGAGTAATGGAATGAATAATGTCATTCTATTCTGCTGGCCTGAGAAAATAATACATGGGAAATGGACAGTAATATTAGTTCCCAGTGAAGCAGTAAACCGTAGTCTCAATATCTGCATACCAATCTGAAGGAAAACTGCTGTACAGCTTGTAGAACACTGAAAGGGAATTTGGTTTTAAAAGACAGAAAAGTAAGAATCTTTATTAAAGAATAAGATACATGCTGATTTTCAACACCATTGTAAGAAACCCTGGTCGAAGGTCAAAGGAATTGCACTCGGCCAGTCAATCAATCAATCAATCACCTTTATTTATATAGTGCTTTAAACAAAATAACTTGCGTCAAAGCACTGAACAACATTCATTTGGAAAACAGTGTGTCAATAATGCAAAATGATATTTAAACGCAGTTCATCATTGAATTCAGTTATGTCATCTCTGTTCAGTTAAATAGTGTCTGTGCATTTATTTGCAATCAAGTCAACGATATCGCTGTAGATGAAGTGACCCCAACTAAGCAAGCCAGAGGCAACAGCGGCAAGGAACCGAAACTCCATCGGTGACAGAATGGAGAAAAAAACCTTGGGAGAAACCAGGCTCAGTTGGGGGGCAGTTCTCCCCTGACCAGACGAAACCAGTAGTTCAATTCCAGGCTGCAGCAAAGTCAGATTGTGCAGAAGAATCATCTGTTTCCTGTGGTCTTGTCCTGATGGTCCTCTGAGACAAGGTCTTTACAGGGGATCTGTATCTGGGGCTCTAGGTGTCCTGGTCTCCGCTGTCTTTCAGGGCTGTAGAGGTCCTTTCTAGGAGCTGATCCACCATCTGGTCTGGATACGTACTGGATCCGGGTGACTGCAGTGATCCTCTGATCTGGACACAGACTGTATCTGGTGGCCACAGTGACCTCGTGAACAAGAGAGAAACAGACAAATATTAGAGTAGATGCAATTCTTCTAATGATGTAGCAAGTACATAGGGTGTTATGTGAAGTGTTTCCGGTTCCGGTTTACCTAATTAATGCAGCCTAAAAATCATTTAACGGATTTGGATATTAAAAGCATATTAGTATGTTATGTGTAAGCCAGGTTAAAGAGATGGGTCTTTAATCTAGATTTAAACTGCAAGAGTGTGTCTGCCTCCCGAACAATGTTAGGTAGGTTATTCCAGAGTTTAGTCGCCAAATAGGAAAAGGATCTGCCGCCTGCAGTTGATTTTGATATTCTAGGTATTATCAAATTGCCTGAGTTTTGAGAACGTAGCGGACGTAGAGGAGTATAATGTAAAAGGAGCTCATTCAAATACTGAGGTGCTAAACCATTCAGGGCTTTATAAGTAATAAGCAATATTTTAAAATCTATACGATGTTTGATAGGGAGCCAGTGCAGTGTGGACAGGACCGGGCTAATATGGTCATACTTCCTGGTTCTAGTAAGAACTCTTGCTGCTGCATTTTGGACTAGCTGTAGTTTGTTTACCAAGCGTGCAGAACAACCACCCAATAAAGCATTACAATAGTCTAACCTTGAAGTCATAAATGCATGGATTAACATTTCTGCATTTTCAACATTTCGGCCAGTAGTGAACCCACGGACACAAACTCATCAGTTCTGAACTTACTCAGAGGATGCAGAGTGGTTATAATACCTTGAGCTACACCCTACATGCTCATAACAAAAACTGGATTTTTCTCTAACCATGAGAGCTACATTGTGTTAAGCCAGTGATAGTCAGAAATCAGAAGATTTCATCCATTGATGCGCTTCAGTATGATCTGTCCTGAATGCACATTTGCGGAAATAACACTACCACATTAATCTGCTTGAAAAAAAGGTTCCAGAAGAGATCAGAATAATGAGTCAAATGTAACAATTTATTAACTGTCAGGTAAATATGTATTATGCCAGTTACATAGTCAATTCAAAGATATCAAATCAATAAAAGACATCAAATTCGCAAAGATAAATCTAAGAGTAAAGGATGCATACCTGATCTCAGGGAAATGCATAGTATAGAGTGTGTGGGCATCCTTCATACTACGGGCTTTCTGGCTACAGAATCGCCAAGTGTTTTGTCACTTCCCTTATATACTCAGACCAGACAACAAAGACATCTTCAAATCAGTTGTACAAACATAAAATAGCTTTTAGTTGTTAGGTTCATGGTCAAGGGTCACACCTGGGTGGAGACAGATAAATAAAGATTCTAACAGACCCCTAAAGGGGAACACACCCCCTCCTCAGCAGAACAAAATTCTACAAAAGTTACAACCTTTCTTATAAGACATGTGACTACTGAAAATGAAAAAGAGGCCAATTTAAGAGATCAAAGCGCAGTGTTTTGTGCCATGGCCTTTTTCATTGCGAGAGTTTTGGCTTTATGAGGAGTTAATTTCATAAGTGAATAATTTCACTCCTTGCAGTTACAACCAGGACAGGTGTGTGGAGAAAAATGAGACACTCCCTCAAACACAATGGGTCTATGATTACTTATGTTGGTGGGGTTGTAAAAATCTGAGCAGATACATGCTAACTCTGTTTATCTAGACTTGAGTTCTGATTCATTTAGGTTCCCTATTTATAATGCATAATATACTATTGCTTCATAAATAAATGTATACAATATGTAATTAAAAAAAATCTAAAAAGTGTTTATTGAAGTATTAATTATTATTAATTTTTATATGTCTTAAGCTCTGTGTCTTGACACTTTTCTATGCCTTATTACATTTCAAACTGACTCACTTAAGATAGTTGAATATCCTGTGAAGACTTTATAGGGTACTGTTCGGTCACTGACATGTTTGTTAGGTAACAGCCAAATTTATACGTTAATAAATGTGCGTTTATATGTAAAGAGACACTAGGTCTTTCTGCAGGTGATCTGATTGGTCCATCATGTGGGCGTGGGCATTACTTCCTGTCACAATGGCAGTGTTTGGGATTATTGGGATGTGGGCTGTGTGAGTATTACTTCACGTTTCTCTTACTCTTTTTCATATATTATTTGGTTTTTATTTAGTTAACTCTTTCTGCATTTGTTTGTGTGCAGGTTTGCCATAGCAGTGTTCAATAACACTGTTAATATAAAGGAAGAATTCCCTTTCATCAGGTATTTATGCATTACATAATTCTGTCCTATCCATAATCATGAACCAAAACTGAATCAAACTGAATCTCATTTTTATACAGAATGAATTGTTCTCAATTAAAAAAAAATAAAAATAACTTTCTATCCAGAGATTCACATCCCTAGATGCCTCCCAACAGAGCACATCATAATTGGACACTATCTAAAATCCCCTGATTAAAATTGTTTAACTAACAGCTTGCTGATATCAGTGGATCTAAGCTTCCTCAAGAAGTGTTTACTGATGATTTTAACAACAGCACCCGTGTGTTTGTAAGACATTCCAGAGCCAGAAATGCATAAATGGATGTGAATTTGAAAACATGACATTGAAAGTCCATGAATATTTTTTCTCCAGCACATGTGGCTCATACAACCCCCAGAGCTGCCTGTTTTCTCAGATCTGCAACATATGCAGTGTGTTGGGTGAGTCCTCTTATCTTAAGTCTGAAGTCAAGGGGAAGTCGTGTCCTAATGGTTAGAGATTCGGATTTGTAATCCAAAGGTTGTGAGTTTGAGTCTCAGGCCGGCAGGAATTGTAGGTGGGGTGAGTGAATGTACAGCGCTCTCAACACCCTCAATACCACGACTGAGGTGCCCTTGAGCAAGGCACTGAACCCCCAACTGCTCCCCAGGTGCTTCAGCATTAAAAAATGGCTGCCCACTGCTCTGGGTGTGTGAGTGTGTGTGTGTGTGTGTGTGTGTGTGTTCACTGCTGTATGTGTTAAATACAGAGTAAAAATTCCAAGTATGGGTCACCATACTTGGCTGTATGTCATGTCACTTTTACTTAATATCTTAACTCGGTCCCCTGTACTGTACCTCTTTCCGTAGCTATGTGGATTGTCACAATTCGATTTCAGCAGGTCCGTGATTTGGGTTCTGGGTCCCGTTTAAACACAGCCAGTTTTGTGCTTGGCTTCATCTCTAGCATTGGGATTTCTATTATAGGAAACTTCCAGGTACAGTATATAGACTACATACAAATGGAAGTGACTTCTTTACTTGCAAATCGTGATGTGCTTATTTGTGGTTGCTTTTGTATTATTAGCAATCCATAGTGATGGGGGCTCATCTGCTCGGAGTGCTCTTAACCTTCTTCCTGGGATTGGCTTATTTCTGGGTCCAGGTGTGGCTTTCGTACTACAGACCGCTCTCACATCGCAAGTGGGTGGTGTCAGTGCGCATCATCCTCTGTTGCCAGTGTACTTTTTTGGTCATCTGCAGTATCCTTCAGCTCCAAGAGATGATACAATTTCATAATAACGGATATGAGTTATATGACGTTAATGCATTTTCACTTCCTATTATTATGTGGTAATTTTGTTGTCCTTAACCTTCTGTCTTCTCAGTTTTTGTTCTCTATACCACAGGGTTTCGCTCTGAAGCTGCCGTATGTGAGTGGATTCTAGTCATGTGTTTTTTTGCACTCTTTGCGATTTTTGCAGCAGAGTTCAGGCACATTGACTGCCACAAGCTCACCGTACAGTGCAAGGAAAGGAAAAGTGCCCGTGATGATTATTGTGTGTGGACGATACAGGAGATTCACTGAGGAGCAGCTGGCAAGTTGTGGCTGTGTGGTACTCGGACAGATACATACAAGTTGAACGAAATCACCATTTAGTGTGGAAAAAATGACCTACAACCTGCACAACTCAGCTAAATGCAGTAGAATATTTTCATGAACAAACAATTATACCTCAGCCTGGATCTCTTCAGTTTGATTTGTAGTGTTAAAAACTTTGTTTGCATAGTGTAATGAAATATGTTAAGTTATAAATATTTAATTTTATCTGACTATTATAAAAAAAAAAAAATTGACAACAATTGCAGATTAACAGTCTACAAGGTGAAAGTTAAAGTAAATAAATACGATGGTATAATGGTCTTTAACATTCAGTAATTCGAATGTAGTAGGCTTTCAGTTTTGATAGATGTTTGCATCACCTGCCCTAATGTAACTTGCTGTTAAGAATTGTGAATCATTTTGACAGATTGACGCCATTTCTGATTCATTTTAGTGTATTGCTATGTGATTGAGGTGGTTGTTCCAGAGAAACAAGTGTGCAGCCATCTTTAGAAACGTGTCTATAGCAGGGGATTCAACCTCAGGCCTTGTCCACACTAATACGTTTACATTTGAAAACGCATCTTTTTCTCTCCGTTTTGGCCTTCCGTCCACACTGAAACTGTGTTTTTGAAAACGGATGCTTTTGAAAGCGATGCCGCAATTATAGTCATGTGGCGTATATTATACCACTAGATATCCGTGTTTATACTGGTATTGTGCATGTTATGTGCTATGCAGTTTCTCACTATTGCTATAGATGTACACTCTTCATATCACAGTCCTGCAAAGGTGGAAGCAAATTTACTCATGAGACAAAACATGAGAGCAGTTGCATTTTAGATCAGACATACAATTGTGAGTGTGTGCGACCTGGACACGTCAGTGAATGATGGGTTCTTTTCATAAAAAAAAAAATCCTGTCAGAAGAACTGCATAAAATCTTATCCTATTTGTTCTGTGTGTATCATCTGCAGTGAGTTTTTTTTGAAGCAAATTTAACATTTTCTTATGTTTCAGTCTGGATGAGACAAGGTATGCAAAACAAAAAATGCTAGTGTGGACAGAGAGCGTTTTAAAATGAAAACACAGTTTTCAAATGCATCTGGATTAATGTAGATGTAGCCTCAATTCCTGGAGGGCCAGAGCCCTGCAGAGTTTAGATTCAACTCTAATTAAACACACCTGGATTTACTTCTTGTGGAGTTAACGAAAGTTATCACGTGCATTCTAAAGTTTGAAGTGAATTGTCAGGAGTCCAGGATGCTTTTAAAACCAACGGTTCATTCATAAATTTGTACGACCTTACCTTATGCTGTGGAAATACAAACCGGAAGACAAAAGACAATCAGCACAATGTTAAAAAGGGACAGGTCTACATAAAGGTCTACTGTACACATGACTCACGTTCCTCTGGTGTAGATAGTCTGAGTATGTCTGAGTGAGTATGTCTCAGGCTAGGCTATATCATTTACAAATGAAATAACTCTCCTCAACTGAACGTCTGAGGTTTGTTTGTAAGCAAGAGATTGCATATATACAAATGCTTATGTGATATATAGAATATTGAATACAAGTTATGTTTATGTGGTACATTTTTCTTTGAATCAATTTGATAAAATTGTTATTTTTCTAATGTTGCTAAAAACTGTTTAAATTCTTATTTGAGCTTAAAAGGTGTTATTCGCATTTATTGATTTATTTTCGCTTGGCATACCTGCGTCATGACGTCATCGTACGCCCCTGATGTGTGCATTCTGAATATCAGTTGACACATGCCTTTTTTTGAGACTATGAGCAGGGGAAATGTATAGAGTTTGTGAAATAACCTGTTGATTGTATTTTCTTATTTCTTTTATTGTAATGGAAAGTGTTTGAAATCACTCATGTTTACATTCAGTCATTACTGGGGAAGAGTAATTCATGTGTTGAGGCTGTAATTTGCTGAGCTTCTGTTATATGCTTTTATTATTCATTCAGAGTAAATACGCCATCATTGAAGCCGTCACTGCAGCGCTCTCTTTTTATTTTTATTTATTTATGTTTATTATACTTCTTTTCATAAGTAGCTACTACACCTAATTAAATTTGCAATTTGCAAAAGTAATAAACAAAAAATTACTACAAAGCAATTAAGCGTGACAGAAACGCCTAATGAAAGTGCTTTTACGTGAAACGAACACTAGAGGGAGCACTGGGTCGGAGGTTATCTTATTGGCTTGACTTGTGTGCAAAAAAAAGTTCATCTCGCAGGTAAATGTAAATTTTTATTTAGAAAGCCTTTATAAAGCCACATTAAAATAGTGTTTAAGTAATTTAGGTTAAATGTGAAAATGAGAAGTACTTCTTACTAATAGACTTACATATGACAACTGCCCAGCTTGTGCCATTCAGCAAATCAGTCCAGTAAGCCTGTGAATTTGGACACAACACAGTCGGACATGATTTTCAGATGGGAAACGGCAGTAGAGAGCAGTGTGTGTGTCTCAAGATGACATTCTTTCACATACACATTGCTCTCAATTGGAGGGGAAAAAACAACAAAAGAGAGAGAGAGAGGGACATGAGGGGGCAAATGAAGGGAACTTAAAGGCACGTTGTCCTGAGAATCTGTTTCTTTTTATTTTCTATTTTAAAATCCTTTCATGATCAGTGTTTTTCTCAAATCTGAGCATCCTTCTTTGGATATCTTTTTATTTTGGTTTTGGTATTTTTTTTTAGGGAACAGGGTCAAATGTAGTAATGCTGTCATCTAAACACTGACATACTCTATATCTATCTATCTATCTATCTATCTATCTATCTATCTATCTATCTATCTATCTATCTATCTATCTATCTATCTATCTATCTATCTATCTATCTATCTATCTATCTATCTTTTTGGTACTAATAATTCAAGTTTGGTGAAGCAAATCTAAATGTTGAAAAGACAATAGATAAGAAGTTAAGCTCAAAGACTATTGCGAGCGCTCCTTTACCCCTCTAGCCATCCTTATATCCACCATGAAATTCACACATGGCATATGTGACCTTTTAACAGACTTGAACAGCTATTTAATAACAGAAGTAAAGTCAAAGGGCTCTGGTGTTAGATATGTGGAAAGCGTGTGTTTGGCTAAAGTGCATCAAGTCTGGCTGGCTCTTATGTAATGCCACCTTGTGTCTGTATCAAGCGTGCGTTTCTTCTATCTTTGTTTTAAAAGTGCAGCAGGCCTCAGCTCCACCGGCCTTTCACCTCAACCGTAATCTCCTTTCACGCCTGCATTATTCCAGATTATTCTTATCCCTTGCACAGCTCCTGCTGGGCAACAATAGCACTACCGTACTATCTGCAAAGCAAATGGCCGGCCTGCCGCCTCATACACACACGGCTTATCAGAAAACAGCCAAATCCTGCCTCGGGAGAGAAAGCAAGCGTGCAGAAGAAAGAAAGCGAGTCGGTTCGTGGAGTTTAAAATGTTCCAGCTATGAGGACGCGAGCACAACAGAGGCATAAAATCTGATTTAGGCCTAAAAACCTTAATCCCCTCGATCCATAATCTAACAGGTCTGGAATTCCCCCAGCTGTTGGGAAAGAGGGAGTAAGGGGGCAGAAGACGAGCCGCTGTTTCCAGCGAGTGGGCATCTCCAGTCATGATCTCATCCCGCAGCGCTGGCACTCTCAAGCAGAGAGCTGCCCTTTCACTCAAAAATGCCAAGCGCACCACATTCCTACACTCTGAAAAGTCCCTAATTGCTGAGATACACATTCAAATGGCCCATTTGCCCTCTTATAGACAACAATCAGACAAGACTTAATTATATAATTATATGCCACCGGACCCCCACACAGACGACACACTTTGGGACGTTTGTGAGCGTGCACAAGGTTTATTTGAGGAGAGGAGAGTGCTGCTCTCATCTGCAACAAAATGATTTTTATCAGAGATCATTAAATGTCTCTGTTTGATCCTCTGTATCTGTGTGATATCACTCTGTACATGTTGCACTATAGCGTGCTGCTGGGATGGCATCATTTTGTCGGCCGATCTAAAAGTTAGCATGACAAAAACCCAATAGGAGATTGCATCGGTTTTTGGATTACTCCAGAAAATACGCTCTGTGACCAAACAAAATTTGGTGAATCTTACATGTTTTTTTTTTTACATCATAACAATACTCACAAATGAACACGTTTTATTAATTTGGAAGCCTTAATACAATCGCCAGTAGGCTACAAATGAACTACACCACTCTCATCTGACTCCACTAAACTTTGACAACTCTTTTAATGCTTATATAAAATCCACAAGTTGAAAAGTTTGAGTTAGACTTGGTGTAATTGTGAGTATAAATATTGGGCTGTAAAATAGGACTAGATGAGTTTTCTTGTTTGGTGTGGTGTTTAATGTCCCTGACAAATAAAGCCTGATAAATAAAGTCCCTGATAAAGCCGAGTTGTGTATTGCTGATGTAGTTTATGTCATAGAATATAAAGCAAAAATGTCTTGACCTAATTTCACGCATTTAATTAAAAACACATTAAAAACCTAAATTGATGGATCTGGGACTGCTAACATGCTACCATTTTCAGGTTTTGTTTCATTCCTAGAGTGCATTATTCATTCCTCTCTGTCTTCACCCTCTCCACTAAATTTTCTTGTGTTTTTTTTTCTCCTTTCTCTAGGCCCCAAAGCTTGTGCCGCCACTTGACCCAAAAAAATGCCCACTTCCCAGTCTAACACAATACCTCTCCTCCCTGAGGACTTCAGTTGAGTTTCTCAGCTCAGCAGATTTGAACTTCTGTTTAGCTGTGCCCAGCTCACCTCAACTGAGCGATGTACATCTGCAGCCCAAGTCAAGTCAACTAAAACAATCTCACCTGAAGTCATATCATTTTGTCAAATCAACTCAAGTCCACTCAGATCACCTGAAGTCAAGTCATCTTGTCTCATTCTCAAGCCTCATTTGTCTCGTTCTTGTCATCTCATCTTGTCAACTCAAATGAAGTGTTCTCAAATACAGTTACTTCATGTGAAATGAGTGGATTTTTGTGGAGTGGGTGAAAAGAGAGTTAGGATGAAATGCACAGAATGACATTATAATTATGATCATTGGCGTATGGGTAAAGATAATCACATATAGGCATGTATGACCTCTGTCACTGATAAAGATCCTTTCTGTTCCCTCACATGCAGATGAGACTGGCACATGCCACTGTTGACTGTTGGCTTGTGTCATATCTCCCAGTGTGAAGCTGGATGGATGTGCCTTTATAGGGCTATTAACAGGACACAGCAAGCTTTTATCATCACTTTTGGACTTCAGAGGAGAGTTGAAAGATTCAGTTCAAACTCAGCTCAAACAAGAGTCTCTTTCTGCTTTTTCTGGTGTTGTTGGCGCGATAAACAATAATTAACCAGAATATGGGAGTATCTGAAAAAGATATTCCTTTTTTAACATCTAAAGATCCATGCTTCTCTGGCTTGGGTGAAGCAGTCATGTGATTGATCAAAGTCCTCTGGGCTCTTGTTTAGTGGTAGACACAGGGTGCATGTGTGCTTTGAAACATCTGGGCCTCAGGCTCTTTGCGTTGATGTTTGATGTGCGGCATGGTGGTGGTCTCACATGGATCTTAGTGGCTTTGAATGAGCACATTTCACTCTCTGGGAAAATGGAACAGTTCACAGAAGTTTTACATTTTGTACTGTCCTGTTATTGAGAATGTGGTTGTGTTACTATCAACAGGTGTGCATGTAGACTGGTATGAAGATGTTGCCATTTGATGCCTTTCTTTTAATCATGTAAAAATACTTTAAGCTCCACACATTGCACACGACAGATGGTTGCGTTGTAAATGGATTTACTCTATAAAATAATACCCACATTGATTAAAAAGGTTACTTAATGAGAACTTTTTATTGGTTAGAATCCAAAACTGTTCATTTGAGTAATTTGATAAACCTGTACCAGGTTACGCGACTCCAAAAACAGTCCAAATGAATGTTCATCCGTTCTCTGATAACCTTTGCAAGATGCCACGCTGTGGTTGAGACCTTTTTCTTGAATACTGTGACCTTTTCCCCAGACCAGATGCCTTAAGGAACAGTTACTGGAAATCTCAAGCAAGGTGGATATTATAATAAGGAGCTATTCCATTATGTAACCATGATGGCATTTCAAAACCTGCTAGTGGGACATCGGCTCAAAAAATTTGACCTTTGTGTTCTGTCTACACAGTTGGTGTGATTAGGGTTAAGTCAGGTACACTTTTTTTTTTAAAAAAGGGGCCAAAAATCCTTTAGGTTAGTGCTTTTTGGGCCTTTTGGAAACATACAGTAGCAACATGCAGCATTAAAATAGGATGCATTTTTAAGTTAATCCTGTGATGATTCACCCTCAAGACATTCAGTCTGAGAACAAACCCCTGGGATTGTTGGAATACATTGCAGTTCTCCCAGGCCACAAACTGCTCACGTCATGTAAGCTTTCCTCCTTGTCCTAAAAAAGACAAGCTCCACTCTTATTAGTCGACTGCAGCTCGCTAAAGGATGATGTTGAGAATAATGAAATCTAGAGGTCTGACCTTTCTGAGCTAAACTTGGCCTGCCGGTGTGAATGTGCTCCTAGGGTCTATTGTGTTCACAGCCGTTATCATTGTATTGCAGTTTCCTCTGTTCAAGAGAGAAAGAAATGAAGATAAAGAGAAAGCCAAAGCTGCTGTGGGATCTTAGACATGCTGAGGTTGTTCGAAATCTGGAAACATAATTGATATTAATGAGATTATTGTAGATTCCTGAGGAAGACAGCAGGTTGGCTGATTTGAGCCAATACTGTCCTATGTAAAGTGACAAACCTGTGTAAGTAAACGGTTCAGATAATTTATGATCATTTAATGAGAAATCGTTAACTTTTGATTCCAGACTTTCCCATGTATCTTGGCAAACCTGAACCCATTTTTCTTAGACATTACGAGGATCTTTTTTTTAAGCCGCGTTTCCACCGCAGGAACTTTACCCAGGAACTAGGGACTTGGTCCGGTACTTGGTGTGTTTCCACCGCAGGAACCAGGAACTAAATAAAAGTTCCGGGTAAAAAAAATGCCCCCCAGAAAGTCCCTGCTGGCGAGGTGGTACTTTTTTAAAGTTCCGGAACTTTCGGGGGCGGGACTGTGGCGCTAAACATCCTGATTGGTTGAGTTCACGCAGCATTGGTTGAGTTCAACCACCATTTATTCGGATCAACATTTTCAAAATATTACTGTTATTGTGTCATGAAATGTAATTTTAAAAGTATTTCAGGCGAGAATGTAGTTGTTTGAAACTCAAATCTGTTGTTTATTTATAAAGACAGCGCCTATTTAAAAATGTGTTTCGCCGATCTCGTAGACGGTGAGCTCCACTCGATCAGCGGGAGCTCAGTCCTCATGTATCCGCAGAGAGCAGCCTCTCCTGGGATAGACCTTCTGATATGTGCCGCTGGCTCTGATGTGTCTTTAGTGGTTAAACATAAAATATAATTCAGCTGCGGGGTAAATCTAACAGGTTTTCTTTGGTCTGTATTCAATTTATCTATATGTTAAAATGAAAATAAAAAGCCAAGTCTATATAATATTTCTTTCATTGTAATGGCTGTATATAACGTTACACTTATCCCTGAACTAAGTAACGTTACATTTCTGCAGCTGTTATTATGTTTAAATGAAAATGAAAGGAGGCAGTGGTATTTTATATCCTATTTCGTTTCATTGTAAATATACTGAGGGGGAAATAACAGTAGCCAAAGCGATCTGAGTTCACGCAGCATTGGTTGAGTTCAACCACCATTTATTCGGATAATATTCAAATATTACTGTTATTGTGTCATGAAATGTAATTTTAAAAGTATTTCAGGCGAGAAGTAGTTGTTTAAAACTCAAATCTATGGTTTATTTATAAAGATCATGCCTATTTAAAAAATGTGTTTCGCCGATCTCTGCGACGGTGAGCTCCACTCGATCAGCGGGAGCTCAGTCCTCATGTATCCGCAGAGAGCAGCCTCTCCTGGGATAGACCTTCTGATATGTGCCGCTGGCTCTGATGTGTCTTTAGTGGTTAAACATAACATATAATTCAGCTGCGGGGTAAATCTAGCAGGTTTTCTTTGGTCTGTATTCAATTTATCTATATGTTAAAATGAAAATAAAAAAGGCAAATTTATATAATATTTCGTTTCATTGTAATGGCTGCATATACACATTTCCCTGAACTAAGTACATTTCTGCAGCTGTTATTATGCTTAAATGAAAACGAAAGGAGGCAGTGGTATTTGATATCATATTTCGTTTTATTGTAAATATACAGTAAGGAAAATTGCAGTAGCCAAGACGAGCTGACTGAAGTTATCAAGTACGCTGCTGTTTATAGATTTACCGGACTTGCGTAATCGCGGACATCACACTCCTGAGACAAATGCACAAAGTCTGAACCAACTACCTAGGATGCACGTTCAAAATCAGCGTACTTTTTTTTTTTTTTTTTATCAGCGGTACTTTGTATTGAGAAACGCGCGCAGACCTACGTCACCAGTCTATTTGCCTAATCTACCCGGTACTTTACACCGCGGTGGAAACACAGAAAGCAACAGGTCTGGGGGGAAAAAAGTTCCTGGGAAAAAAAGTTCCTGGTACAAATGTTCCGGGTAATTTTGGTGGAAAAGCGGCAATAGATTACAAATCTGTATTGGATTCAAAGGGACTCCATTTGTGCTCAATTTAACTGAGGACTAGATGAAATAAAGGTAACACTTTACAGTAAGGTTTATAATGTTTAAATTATGAATTCTTATGCAATTAAACAAATTAATTGTGGAGTTTCTTTGGATTAAAGCATCTGCTAAATGCTTTATTGCTAAATTGTGTGTTATAAACTAACAATGAACTTTTTTTTTAAAGCATTCATTAATGCAGTTTTAATTTCTAGATACACTACCATTCAAAAGTTTAGGGGTCTGTTGAAATAATAATTAAAAATAAATTAATTATTTTATTCAGCATAGATGAATTAAATTGACCAAAAGTAAAATGGAAAAACAGTAAAATGATTTGTAATGTTACAAAAGATTTTTGTTTTTAATAAATGGAATGAATTACATTTTCAAATATGTAATTAAATAGAAAACAGGGATTTCATTTGTAATATTTCTCAATATTTTTTACTTTATTTTTGATTAAATAAATGGAATCTTGGTGAGCATAAGATACTTATTTCAAAAACATTTGAAAAAACTATTCGGACCCAAAACATTTTAATGGCAGGGTATTTTATTGGTCGTTGAAAATTCATAATACGTCAATTTGTAAAGATCTTAAATGTTGAAAATGTTAATAGTATATTAACAAATACTGTAAAGTTTCATTCATCTTTGGCTTAATAAATTAGCTGATATTAATGAATTGTTTATTGCCAATTTCTGTTTATTGCTTCCATCTCTCTTGTGAGATAGAAAGAAACAAGAAACAGAGGCAGTGAGTGAGGAATTTTGGCACTGTGTGAGTCTGTGTCCACCTGCAGATTTGTCTCACAATCTGTTTCATTCACAATACGCCCACAGGCCTGCTCTCTCTGCTCCACCAACAGGGGGCGCACTTGTGCTCAGTGGCATTTGCGTGACTGATTTCACACTCTTTCCTCTGCCCACTCGTCTCTCAGTCAGATGCATGGACAAAAGACACGGTGTCAGAGAGTGGGTGAGATGATGGGACTGTTGCCATTGACATCCTGGATACCAACACAATGATGACCCAGGGAATACCCGGTGTCTAATGGAATAAATGGATGCATTGAGGGAGACAGAGAGAGAGAGTAAGAGGAAGAGAGAGAGAGAGTTTATGTCTGACACATCAGAAAGACTGTGTGAATTGAAGTCCACCATTGTCTGCTCAGAGATGACAAAGATGGACTGCTCTTAGACCTGTGCGAGTGTGTGTGGTCTTATATCTGTCAGCTGATCAAACTGACCTAACGTCGCAGTATTGGGCAGCCAGTTATATTCATTTTAAAGACAATCTTAAAATGACAACATAATTCAAGATGAACCCCATGTATTCAGTATGAGATTGTAGACATTGAAGTGTACGGGAGTTTTCTGAAGTCAAGGGGTGAGATTTACACCCATTCACAGCCAGCTGCCAAAATTACAGATTGTGCTTTTAACTGGAGGTCTTAATGCATTTGGGGGTGTTTAATGGGTTTGTGGCCTTTTTGACGCAGAACAGGAAAATGTAAGGATTTCTTGTCTAAGAACATTTGATGATTATACTTTTGTAGCTCCATACATCTCCATATAGATTTTATTTTTTAGATTTTCTCATTCATCAGAAAAGAGGAGCCTGTAAAGTATGTTGTGGTAATACATCCTCCTGACAGGTATCACAAACTCAGCAGGATGTGCTACCCCAATTTTTTTTTTTTTTTTACTCATTTATCCAAGCGGATGCACACCCTAACATGCATTTTCTGGTCAACCTCTATTCTAAAAGTGGTAGTATATTGTGTTAAGTGTTTCCTGTTGACAAGATGTTGCTACCCAGGTTGTGGCTCATTTTGAGAAAGAAGCCCATTTTGTCAGGCAAAAATGACAGCTTAAGCTATTGTTAGATCATCCTTAAAATTTCAGAACACTTGGAGCTTAATGTTAGGCTAAGAATAGTAAAAATAGGCTAGGAAGCTATTACAGTCAGCAGTAGAGATCACATGAGCTGCCAGAGTGAATTGTATACGTTACCACTGCTTTATCTTACTTTTTAAAAGACACCTTCTTTAAGAGATATCCTTTATGATTTACTTCATTCAGAAATTTACCTGAAAAATGAATGTGTTTTTTGATTCAGGAACACAGACCCTTCTCAATATGCTGCATGTGATTACAGGCTGACATAAAAGCACTCCTACGGCAAATTTGCACACGCCATCAAAGTTATCCTCCTATTGTTCCCCCAACACACAGGAAGCCAGCATGTTGTGTTATTGTTGGATGACAAGACGATAAGTGAGGGAGAGGAACCAAGTAGAATTACAAATGACCTGCTTCTTGCGTCAGACCAAGGCTACATCTCATTTCTAGTCTTACTTGATCTTAGTGCATCGTTCGACACCATAGATCATGACATACTCATAGATAGATTACAAAACTATACAGGTATTCAAGGGCAGGCTCTAAGATGGTTTAGATCCTACCTGTCCGATCGCTACCATTTTGTTTACTTAAATCGGGTGTCATCTCATTTATCATCAGTAAAATATGGAGTTCCACAAGGATCTGTACTAGGTCCTCTTCTATTTTCAATATACATGTTGCCCCTTGGTAATATTGTTAGAAAATACGGAATTAGCTTCCACTGTTATGCTGATGATACTCAGCTATATATCTCAATGAGACCAGATGAAACTTCCCAATTATCTAAGCTAACAGAGTGTGTTAAAAATGTAAAAGATTGGATGACAAATAATTTTCTACAATTAAATTTGGATAAGACAGAGATATTAATTATTGGACCAAAAAACACTACACAGAATCTTGTAGATTACAATTTGCAACTAGACAGATGTACTGTTATTTCCTCTAAAGTCAGAAATCTGGGTGTCATATTAGACAGCAACTTGTCTTTTGAAAATCATATTTCCAATGTTACAAAAACTGCATTCTTCCATCTTAGAAACATTGCCAAGCTACGAAACATGTTATCTGTTTCTGATGCAGATAAGCTAGTTCATGCATTCATGACCTCTAGACTGGACTATTGTAATGCACTTCTAGGTGGTTGTCCTGCTTCATCAATAAACAAGCTACAGGTAGTCCAAAATGCAGCAGCTAGAGTCCTTACCAGGTCAAGAAAATATGATCATATTACCCCAATTCTACAGTCTCTGCACTGGCTACCTATTAAGTTCCGTATCAGTTACAAATTATCATTACTTACCTATAAGGCTCTGAATGATTTAGCTCCTGCGTATCTAACTAGTCTTCTACCACGCTACAACCCATCACGCACCCTAAGGTCACAAAACGCTGGACTTTTGGTAGTTCCTAGGATAGCAAAGTCCACTAAAGGAGGTATAGTTTTTTTACATTTGGCTCCCAAACTCTGGAATAGCCTTCCTGATAATGTTCGGGGTTCAGACACACTATCTCTGTTTAAATCTAGATTGAAAACACATCTCTTTCGCCAAGCATTCGAATAATGTTTCTCTTAAATTGTGAGTGTAGTTGCATCTGATCAAATGTGCATTTTTATCCATTAGCTTGGGTTAAACTAATTTTAGTTAGTTGGAACAGCAGCTACGCTAATGATGTCTCTATTTGTTTCTATGTTTTGCCACGGCTAGGATTTACACAAGCTCCAGTCTGGATCCAGAACACTTGAGAAGAGATGATGCTGATCCTCAGAGGACCTCAGATGATGTTAACCATGAATCAACAACAGAACTAACAAATATTGCTACAAGTGTGACTCCATCATATAAAAATTATGAATTAGTAATATTAATAATGTTCATCGTCTAGCTGACTATGTCTTGTATTAATTTTTTTCTAAAAATCCTGTCAAACATGCACAAACTGACAGTCACCACCATAAGCTACTACTAAATATTGTAGAAACATAATTTTCTGTAAAGTTGCTTTGTAACGATTCGTATTGTAAAAAGCACTATACAAACAAACTTGAATTGAATTGAAAAGTAAAGAAGAAAGTAAGATTTGGGATGCAAGAGAGAGAAATTGGATCGATTCTGGCATCTGCTTCTGCAGTCGAACCAGCTCTTTGCAACTGAACCAGAGAGGACACTGATTCATAGCTGAACAGGAAGGTGCAAAGAATGATGGGAAAACCAGCGGCAGGGATAATGGCGAGGAGAGTGCCAAATATTGGCTGGTGTCAGACTTTTTGGATTGGTTGGAGGTTTTGATATTTCGTTACAATATTTAATTTGAGCCACCCTAAAGAAATCATAACGGATGTAAACCCAGGTGGAAGAAACACAAGATCACAGTGTGTTCTTTTTGTACTGTAGGCCTATGCACCTAAAGTTTAGCCCAAAAAAAGTAAAGTTACAGATATAATGCAATCAGTTGTAACACAACTTTCATCCTAATTCTCAACCTACTTGGATTCTTAGAATACTGTTTTGTAGTGGATTTGGAAAGGAAAGGCAAAATCTAGTGTATGTGTGTGTGTGTGAACCCAAGTTTGAGTCAAAGCCTCATCACAATCAAGTAGATCCTCAGTTATCAGAGGTCTTTCATACCCTGTTCCAGGAGACCAATGCTGCATCCAAAACCAAATACTTCCCTACTTTATAGTATACAAAAATCAGTGTGCCAAAAGAGTAGTATATTCAAATTCACAGTACTCAAAAAACAGTAGGCGAAAAGATGACCCAATACCTCAACCACATTCTGCTTAGCTCTAACCCGTACACATGCAAATCTCAGTAGAAATGTTGAAATGTATGAAAGACAAACAAATGTTGATCTCTTAGCCTGACATGTTTTACAACAAGGGAGTCCAATCCTGTTCTTGGAGGTCTACCTTCCTGTAAAATGCATCTCCAGCCCAGTCCAGCACATCTGTCTAGAAGATTTGAAGAGTACTGAACCTTGTTTACCTGGTTAATGTGATAAAAAAAAATTAGGACTAGAGCTAATATTGCTAGGAGCAAATTAGGACATTTTTGGGCAATGTTAACTTCAATAGTCCTGAAGATCTTGTCTGCATTTGATATTGCATACTTCCCTACTGTATATTAGGCAAAAAAATAGTAGGCATATGTGAAAAAGTAGTATGTCCAATTTCACAGTAGTCATACTAGTAGACCTACGAGATTCTGAAGTGCGCATCCAGTAGACAATTTATTATCCCATGAGGCCACGGGAGAGGATTTGTGAATGGCAGAAAAGTGATGCAAGATGTTGATAGGTCATGTGTCAATGGCAATGACACACATTCATACTACATACACCACACTTTTTCAAAAGAAGCAGCTACTCAGAGAGGGAGCAATTTCAGTCGTAGCCCTTGATTACTTGGTTCAGATAAGCACTGAATAATGAGGACTGGAGCTAAACTCTGCAGAAAGTTGAACCTCTAGGAGCAGGATTTGATGTCCATGGGGATTATTTCCTTTAGTCTTTTGTTCAAGGCCAGATCTTGAGTTTAGAAATGACAGAGAGAGGCTTGACCAACACAATGCCAAGGTTTCTTCTAGAACACCGGCCGGAAGGTGGACATGTCCAATGTGAGCACTTCCATGCTGCGCCACTTTGGAATTGTGAGTTTTTAAACCCATATCTAAGATGTCTGGAGATTATATTGTATATTATATTGAACTGTATTTTGCTCTATTGAAAACCATTGTCTGGCCATCTCAGGGTTGTCTCAGAGCTAAACTAGGCCAGTCAAGGCTTCTTGGCCCACCCTCCCTGAGACGGTCAGACAGCTAGCATTGTTTTCACTACAATTTGCTTTGTGTTTGAGTGTGAGACACCTCTGCAACCCCACCATGGAAAGCCTCAGAGAGAGCCCTGGCTTCAAGCTTCAAGTGAGCCCTTCCCTGCTGCTGGAAACCTCCGAGCGAGACCTGCTCTGTCTCCAGCTGACTCCGCTCTTTACTTCAGTCTACTTCCTATTAATCACCTATTCCTTTATCTCTAATTTCTTATATCCTGCCATTTTAAGCCAACGTGAATTCCATGCTAAACCCAGCTTTATGTGGCTTAGAGCTGGTTTAATGTTGGTCAAAACATAGTTGATCTGTTAGTAGTCAGTTAGTGATGATTGACCAAGAAATTCACGCTAATGTAGATAACAAAACCAGAGGGGACAATTAGCATACAAAACACAATGTAACAGGTCATTTGTATGTACTTGGACAAATAAAGTGTTAAGGTTGTACTAAACAGGAGAAACCATGAGGCAAGCGCACAAGACCATGCTATCCATCAACAGAACCGGACAAGTCACAGGAAGTTGTTGTGCAAACAGGAAGGACAGAATCAAGAGCGGGAGATGACGTCCACATCAGAGGAAATACAATGCACCTGTACAACACACACACACTTACTTGATGGACATTTTGATTTTGTCAAGTGTTGCAGAGCTGTTTTTGATATTTGATACCTGTTTGATATTTTGCAGTGGGCATCATGTGCAATCCAGAATCCAGTTATCATCGTCAAGCTAGGAACTGTATGTATGTGCATGTGTGTACAGTATACATCAGTGTGGAAGACGCGGGGCTCTTCAGGAGGTGTGCTGAGGTCATGTGTTTCCTGGCAGAGGAGTAACCCTGCAGGCATGGAGGCATGAGGATATTAATACCGCACAGTGTGGAAGTCCCCCTCCCACAAACACACACACACAGGAGAAAAGATGAAGATCACACATCCTCATTCGGTTTTGCACCACTGAAGTTGGTGCTAAACAAAGTCAAAGGTCACAGAGGTAAATGTGAGGTTTATGATAAACCTCACATTTTTATGTCAAGCAATGATGTATATAATTATTTTCACAAGCAAACCAACCATACATGCCTCCAGAGAGGCATTACCAATGTCCTAAAGTGAACACAATTTTCACTTCACGATTCGAGTGATAGATATGCATTTAGTTTACTGCAGCATTTTAGAAGCAGGCATGAAGATTGCAGTCTGTCTGAGGCAGTAGACAAACACACAATGGTTTTCAGAATATCTTTTGAAATGTTTCCTATTGTGTCAGTCGAGCGTTAGATTTTATCCACGTCACAATGATGGGAAACGCACAACAATGCACTGTAACTGGGTCGACGTAGACAGCTTAAAATAAGGATAGATTGCAAGACAGCACGTCTACAATTCTGGCCAACTTACAAAACTGAAATGAATTGGTTTGATTTAACAATCGACAATTAAGCAAACTCGGCTCTCACGTTTGTGTTACAGATATGAGTAACAGCTCAGACTTAAACTGAATTGAGCTGAATAAAGTACACTGTTGCCTTCTGCTTTATTAATAGATTAATAAACTGATTAATAGCAGAATTTGGCTTTGCCTCATTTTTGTAGTTTGCATGATTGATTCTGTTACTGTCCTTTTTAATTCTGCGAAGCTGCTTTGAAAACCTCTACTGTATAAGTGCTATACAAATAAAATTGACTTGACCTCAAATCATGCGGCATGTGAGGAAAAGTGTGCTATTACTTTTGTAAGTTCTCAGAATTGACTAGAATAGAATATCACAGAGACTTAGGATGTTATAGCCTCTTTTGACTTAAGCCAGTAATCAACCACCCTGAATACCCCAGAAACTGCATAGCAACATGATTGAACACACTCCAAAAGGCCTTAGGAACTGCATAGAAATGCAATTGCAACCATAACTTAGCCTTGTGGGAAAGCACTCATACTGTGTGATGTATAAATCCTGTGCTATGTATGCAGTTGTTGTTTTTATGTGTATTGTGTTGTTTAGAATTCAGAGCACTTCAAGAAAATATAAAGAGTGTGAGAAATCCCAAGAAGTATTAAACCATCAAACACATCTATATCTGCAATAGACACCAAAATCGAGGCCTGAGGGGTGGCTTTCGGGAATATTACTCTGAAAGCTTCTCAGTTACTGTGGTAAAATAATTTTTAATTTCACAGGGAGATAAAGCCACATTCCTCACATTAACAGAACCTGAGACGTGATAAAAAGAGAGCTAGTGATGAAGGGAGGAAAACAGCTTGTCATCCATTCTCTCAGATCAACTAATAACAGAGAGCACGTGCTGCAGGAAGCCTATAGCCAGAACTAATGGAAGCAGATAACTGAAAACCAGATCAAGTATGACATTTCTTTATTATCCTGTTTTGGGATAGTGTGATACAAAATACTGTTATGGAAACACCAATATGCTAAATAAAATGTAATGCAAAAAATGCATGCACTCGTCTTTAAGAAGATGTGCATATAAACAACAGTGGAAATACAGACTGAATTCAGAATAGAATACCAGGACTCTGAAAGATACGACTTAAAAGATATTCTGGATTAAAAAATAAATAAATGCACTTTTGGTTTCATCGTCCAGAAGTCAATGGTTTTCATGAATGGGTTTTGGTTAAATGGCTGAAATAAGGTCTGTGGTCAACACACATTCAAGATATATTTATGGTTTATTCAACAATGCAAAATGCATCAGTAATGTCTCATTTTGTTTTTTAAAGCTTTTACTTCACTGCAGCACCTATTACCTGTTAGAACTGCATGGCATACAGTTAGGGCATTTTTTTCTGCATTTTGCAGAATGTAAAAGACTTTATATTCTCTGTGTGTGCACGATAGGTAAGTGTAGTATTGTACATCATTCTATTGTGTATTGTCGCAGGCTGAAGAATCACATGACAGGCTGCAGTGAAAATGTAAAGCTCCGGAGGGTGTATTTTATTAGTGGTTGTGACCGTGAGGGTGCCAGGGGTGTCCGGTGCTCGTCCTCGGTGCTGCGTGATCCTGTTCGCCGGCCGGCTGAGTGTAAGGGGAATCGGTGTCTGGTGCTCAGGTGGCGGGCTGGTCAGTCAATCGCTTTCTGGAGAGACAAGAGACACAACATTAACTGGCTGTCTTCTGGAGAACTTTCTCACCCGTGTCTTCTCGGGTGCAGCTTTTGTAGTCCTCTCTTCAGCGTCTTCAGCTGGGACCGATCAGCCCGCGGTGATTGTGTGCAGGTCGATCTCTTCCGTTGCCAGGGCGACGCTGATAGGTGCCCGGGACACGGCGTTGGTGGTTCCAGCTCGATGTCGCACGTCGAAGTGGAAGTCCTGGAGCGCCATGAACCACCGCGTCACCCGGGCATTGGTATCTTTAGCCTGGGCCATCCATTGCAAAGGGGCGTGATCGGTGATGAGGGTGAACTTCCGTCCCAGTAGATAGTACTTCAGCTCCAGGACTGCCCACTTGATGGCCAGCGCCTCCTTCTCCACCGCCGCGTACCGTTGTTCCGTTGTGGACAGCTTTTGGCTGATGTAGACCACCGGGTGTTCCTCACCATCTTGTACTTGGGATAGCACGGCTCCCAACCCGGTGTCGGATGCGTCCGTCTGCAACAAGAAGGGACAGTTAAAATTGGGTGCGCGCAATACCGGCCAGACGTGAGCGCCGCTTTTATCCTCTTGAACGCCTTTTCTTCCTGGGTTCCCCTCCTCACTTTCTCCAGCTGTCCCTTCTTGGTGAGGTCTGTCAGGGTTGTCGCTAGGGAGGAGAAGTTAGGTATGAAGCACCTATAGTACCCAGTCAATCCCAAAAAGGCCCGTACCTGCTTCTTGGAGATGGGCCTTGGGGCCGAGAGAATGGCTGCCACTTTTCCCTCCTGCGGACGGATCAGACCCAGGCCCACCCGGAAACTGAGGTAGTTTGCTTCAGGTAGGGCAAGGTGGCATTTCTTGGGATTGGCGGTGAGCCCTGCCCGCCGCAGTTCAAGAAGCACCCTCCGGAGCTGCTCCAGGTGGTCCTCCCAGGTCTCCGAGTGGATGACGACATCATCGATGTAGGCCGCTGCATAAGCCTGATGGGGTGTCAGCACGAAGTCCATCATCCGTTGAAAGGTGGCTGGAACCCAGTGCAGCCCGAAGGGGAGAACACGGTACTGCCAGTGGCCACTGGGGGTGGAGAAGGTGGTCTTTGCTTTGGTGGATTCTGTTAACAGCACCTGCCAGTAGCCTTTGGTGAGGTCGAGCGTGGAAACGAACCGGGCTCTCCCCAGCCACTCCAGCAGCTCGTCAACATGGGGCATCGGGTATCCATCGAACTCGGAGACCTCGTTGAGGCGGCGAAAGTCGTTGAAGAACCAGAGGGTGCCATCCGGTTTTGGGACCATGACTATGGGACTGGACCAGAGACTGCCGGAGGGCTCGATGATCCCCAACTTCAGCATCTCCCGAACCTCCCCTTCGACTGCGTGTCGCCAGGCCTCGGTAGGGCCGCTGTCGCACGATGGTCCCTGGAGGTGTGCGTACGTCATGCTGAAGTATGCGGGTCCGCCCGGGACGTGGGGAGAACACATCAGAGAATTGACCAACCAGATGTTGGAGCTCCGTCCTCTGGGCGGCCGACAGTTGGGGGCTGATGTCAACAACCATGGGAAGGGTGGCGGCGAGCGAGGCGACTAGAGTCCTCATTCCCTCCCAGCGTTTCAGGAGATTAATGTGGTATAGTTGACTTTCCTTCCTCCGTCCAGGCTGGTGTACTCTGTAAGTCACGGGCCCCACTTTCTCCGTGACGATATACGGGCCTTGCCATTTAGCGAGGAATTTACATGCTGCCGTTGGGACTAGGACTAAAATGTAATCCCCTGGCTGGAATTCCCGTGGTTGGGCCACCCGGTCGTATCGTCGACGTTGGGCTTCTTGGGCTGCTGTCAGGTGTTCCCGAATGAGGGGCATGACGCAGGATCCTTTCCCTCGTCTCCCTCACGTATTCTATCGTGGTCCGATGGGTGGTCGGCTGCTGCTCCCAGGCCTCTTTGGCGACATCGAGCAGGCCACGGGGCTGCCGCCAAAACAGAAGCTCGAACGGTGTAAATCTTGTGGAAGCCTGGGGGACTTACCGGATGCCGAATAGGATGTACGGCAGCATTTGGTCCCAATCCCGTCGGTTGTCCGCAGCCACGCGATGGAGCATCTGCTTCGAACGTCTGATTGAACCTTTCGACCAGCTCATCGGTCTGAGGGTGGTAGACGGTGGTACAAAGCTGCTTTTCCTTGAGGAGGCTGCAGAGGTCAGCCATCGTCCGGGACATGAAGGGGGTGCCCTGGTCGGTCAATATCTATCGGGGAATGCCGACCCGGCTACACAGCAGGAAGAGCTCCTGGGCGATGGCTTTGGATGTAGCTTTGCGCAATGGAATGGCTTTGGGGTACCGGGTCGCATAGTCCACGATGACTAATATATGTTCTAATATATGTTCGTGTCCCCGGGCAGACTTTGGCAGCGGCCCTACTAAATCCATTCCTATTTGCTCAAAGGGCACCTCGATGATGGGCAGCGGAATTGGCGGAGCTGGGGGAGGTGTATGTGGCGATGTCCGTTGGCAGTCCGGACAAGCCTGACAAAATCGTTTGATCTCCGCCTCCTTGCCGGGCCAGTGGAATCTGTCTCGGATCCATTGGGTAGTATTCTGCGCCCCCAGGTGGCCAGCCATCAGATGGGAATGGGTGAGCTCAATGACCATCTGTGTCCTTGTATCTGGGACTACCAGCAGTTTCACCTCCTCCCCTCTCCGCTGCACGACACAGTACAGCAGGCCATTCTGGACCACGAAGTGTGGGGTCGGGTGCGGTGGTGGTTGGACCTCTTTTCCCTCAACCCCCCTTACTTGCTTCCAGCAGTGCTTCAGCAGATCGTCCCCGAGTTGCTCCTCCACAAATTTCCCCCCACCCCTAACCTGCTGAAAGACATCATAAAGGTTAGAATTTTTTGGGGTGGGGGGCTCACCATCTCGGGCGCTGTCCGATGCTAGGAGGGTAGGGCACCGTCGGGGAGCTTGGCTGAGGTTTTTTTTCTTCGGGTGGTTCCCGGCAGGGCTGGCAGGCTGGGTAACTCAGGTGAGTAGTTGGTCAAAGCTTGGCCAGTCTATCCCCAGCAGCACAGGTACCGGCAGGTCCTTGACCACGCCCATTTCCAGGGGCTAGGTGCCGGTTTTCGCGGAGATGGTCAACAGTCAGGTAGGTACGCTCTGGGTGTCACCGTGGACGCATGTGATGGATAGGTGGGCCTAGGTTCCCACCCGTGAGGGAAACATAGAGGACTGGACCAAAAAACATGATGCAGATGATTGAGTTAAAATGTGGAGTTAAAACAAGATATCATGGCCACAAATTAAGCATTTGTTTCAATGATTTACTAGTTTCTTTGATTATAATTAAAATGAAAATTTATAAAACATGAAAACACATTTTTTTTGTGCCCACAATAATTTAATTTAATTTAATTTAAATGTAATAAAAACAATTCTGCAGGTTAAGTTAAAACTATGCTAGTTACCACACAGGCAAATACACATTTGTAGTACAGTACTGTTTCATACAGTGTGCGTTGATGATCTTTTGCTCTTCAAGACAGAGCCAGCTTTAGCTGTGGCTGAATGTGAACTGCGGTCGCTGAAATATTTGAGATCTTTTAAGAGACTCAGAAGAGGTCAAAGGTTTTTTGGCTCTAACTTGCTATGGCACGAGTGAGTCACTTTTCAAACGCTGTTCCCAACAGAATCTAAAAACATCCTTGAAAACATCCAGCCACAAATAAAATATCTGTGTATAATTCAGATGTAAAAAAATGCAAACAGAAGATTTAATGTAATATTATTTCTTTGCGGTTGTGATGTTAAAGATCATAATATAAAACTGAAGCCAAGTTTGGCTTGGTTATATTTCTTTCCCATCCGTTTGTTTACAGGCGCATCATCAGAAGAGAAAGAAAAGGGGAATAAAGAGGAATGAAGGGGAAAGAAAATCATCGAGTCCCATGAACCTTGAATTAGGAGGTGAATCAGAGTGATTCTTGTGGCCAATTTTGGTGTCACAATAGTTCACCCCAAAAATGTTTAGCCTCCTGTGAAAAAGTGGTCTCATCTGAATCAGGAGAGAAATATGCACAGATGAAGCAGTGTAAGTGAAAACAGACCAAACAGTTTTAAATATATAGATATGGATTTTGATGTGAGAGCACAACAGAGGATGGACTTTTTTCACTGCAGGATATGGATTGCATTTTAGCTATAAGTGACAGTTTAGAATTATAATGCCTTAATGGATTTGTTCCTTACAAACACAACTTTTCTCTTCACAACACATTAATTGATGGATTGAGTCGTATGGACTACTTGTGGATTATTGTGAAGTTTTTATCAGCTGTTTGAACTCTTATTCTGATGGCTCCCTGTCACTGCAGAGCATTTGTTGGTGACTAATGGCTCGTTTCCACTGAGCGGGGGGTTTCAGTACAGTACAGTATGATGAACATCATTCTCACACAAATAAGAAAGTGCAACATTGTCTGTGAAAATATAAAATGCTGAAACACTGTATTATATTTGATTATATTATAATAGTTCCCTATTTTGGTACCATTGACAACTTCTGACAATGGAAACAGTAAATTAATTGCACACCGTAATCTAATGAACCATAGCGTTCAGTGGAAATGAGCCATCTGTAATCTAAGTATTTTTAAATTCACTATGAAATGTCAAATTATGGAAATAAAATGAGTTATGAATGGCGAGATCACTGTAATATTTATAAGTATGTTTAACATTTAGATAATATAAGTTAAAATAATAAAATGGAAATGGTGCACAAGTTAAAAATAATTTGCTATTATAATAAATAATTAATTATGGTGTTATGTGTTTTTTTTTTTGTATGCTTACTGTATTGCATCATTAGCTTAGCAACGTGTTGTGAGTCGAGTCTTCCTTGCACTATTTCTGTTCTGAAACACAAATGGTTTTGGGGACACATTGTCTGTTAAGAAGTAGAGCAACTAATGTGCTATTATTTCAGACAGGTTATGAGGAGGGTGTAGTCTTCAGGGTGTAATGTGGAAAGATTCCAGTGACACTGCAGTACTGTATGGCTTGAGGAAGCACAGTTCAGGTTAGGCTATGGAAAACTCAAGAGCTTGTTTGGTTTAAGAGGAGATGCACAAAACGTCACCAATTCGGCCGGAAGAGGACAACAGTAGCATGTTGTTTGATGAGAGCAAATCGATGAATAATCCAGAGGTCCAGTAGAAGCCTCTTCATCACAGCAGAGATGATGACAAATGGCCCATTTAAAATGCTCTGAAGCGAAAGGTTCAATGCAGAGGAGTGACCATTTGTCATAACTCATTACTTCATTGTGTTATCAGTGAATAGTATGATTTATTTCATCTCTCTCATTCTCAGTCTCAATCTTTGTTCTCTCATTTTAGAGTCTTTCTTTTGTGGTTTGTTTGATTTGTTAAATCTATAAAACATACAAGAAATTATGACTTAAAAATGTTTTTTTTTTTAAATCAGCTCTTCAGAGATTAAAATAACATTAGAGAAATTAACGTTCTTACCAACCTCATAAACCGTGGTTTATTAGCTCTAACACAATTGATTCTTTTTTTTAATACACCACATAATTAAATGCACAGTAATGTAGTTGATAAAACTTCTATTTTGGTTTTAAAAGGTTTCAAACTTTTATTCATAGATACATTTTATTCTAGTACATTTATTTATTCCTTCATTCATTTAACAACTGAAGTCTCAAAATAAGTTACTTAGCTATACTTTGTGAGACTGTTTCCCCCTTTAATATTAATTGCTTAACATTATTGTAAATTATTAGAAAAATATAATTTGTGACAATAGTCACTGTACAGTTAAATGACATCTAGTACAGCAGTATTGTAAAAAGTAGCCTATTTCTAGTTTGGTGTTGCTGCAGGGTCACTGGAGCTGTAGTGATGGGGCTGTGGAGAAACACTGATCAGACTTAAGTGCACCATGTTCACCAGACTAGACTGCATTTCTAACTGATCTGCTACACTCTCAGTGTGAGTGAACACACCCGTGAGTCCCAACAGCTGGATTTGTGCTGTATGGCTCTGCAGTTCTGAACAATAGTGTTCCTCTCCGGTCTTTATCCGGTTCATTGAGCCCTGCTGTTACTCGTGTTGTACAGCATCCTGTCCAGGAGCAAAGATGGTTATGACGTCACAGCAAGACAGAGCTCCAATCACAGTTATTACAGTGCTAAATAATTTTAGCACAATCCTAAAAGTAAGTTATATTTCTTGATAATTAAGCTTTTTATCCAAATCGACCTGGCCACAGACTTTTGCATCTCAAATCATTCTGCTTGTTGTTGTGAAAAACAAGCAAAGAGAATTGGAGATGGCCTCGTGCATTTCATTCAGTTAAAAAACAAAAACATGCTCAAAAGAATAGTTTACCAAAATAAATTTTCCTGACAATTTACTCACCTTCAAGCCATTCTAGATGTGGAGAGATTGGTTCTTCATCAGAACAGATTTGGAGAAATTCAGTACTACATCACTTGCTCACCAATGGATCCTCTGCAGTGAATGGGTGCCGTCAGAACGAGAGTCCAAACAGCAGATGAAAACATCACAGTAATCCACAAATAATCCACATGACTCCAGACCATCAATTGACATCTTGTGAAGGGATGCATATTTGTAAGAAACAAATCCATCATTAAGATATTTGAACTTTAAACTATCACTTCTGGCCAAAATACCATTTCAAAATCTATAATAACACTACCTCCAGTGAAAAAGTCCATCCCCTGTTGTCTAATATCAAAATCCACAGACATATTTGTTTAGAACTGTTTTGGCTTGGAATCTTGATCTGTGCATATTTCTATCTTGATTCAGACGAGACAACTTTTTCACTGGAGAAGGCAATATTTTGATTAGAGGACAATTGTTTTGCCAAAAGCACCAATTTAAATGTAAAAGCGTATTCATGATGGATTTGTTTATTATCTGATTTTTGTTACACAAGACATTCATGGACTGGAGTTATATGGATTAGTGTGATGTTTTTATCAGCTGTTTGGACTCTCGTTCTGACGGCACCCATTCACTGCAGAGGATCCATTGGTGAGCAAGTGATGTAATGCTAAATTTTTCCAAATCTGTTCTGATGAAGGAAAAAAAACACACATCTTCATCTTGGATGACCTGAGAGTGAGTACGTTTTCAGCAAATTTTAATTTTTGACTCTCAGAACACTTTAAGAACCATTTAAATGGCTGTTTATGTGAGTAATTTCTGCTGCACTAGCATCGCCAATTGGAAATCCAAAAATAATGATGTAAAATAATGTGCAAAATGATCTAAATGAGTAGAAAGTGTAGTTTCAGAAGTTCCAGAAGTCTGAGTTCCAGAAGTCTTTCTGGCAGAAAAAACTTGCCATGTACAGAGAGAAGTACATAATCATGAACAGACTTGAACAATGGGTACATATTTCAGATGAAAACAAACAAGGAATAGTGTAATATCAAAAGGATGAGAGGGGCAGTGAGAAGGAGAGAGGAAGTGGGAGACAAAGAAATGGAAGGAGAAAGAGGGAGCGTGGGAGTGAGATGAATGGAGAATATAAAGATGAACATTGCACAAGCAGAGATCTTAATGAGAACTTGGATCATAGTTGTGAGAGGTTGTCCAGCCAGCCTTTGTACACACTTGCCCTCTTGACCTGTCCTTTTTTTCAGAATAAGACAGATCATATCTGCTCACGCACGCGTGTCACTGATAATTCTGTGCCAGTGCTCATCGTGATGTGACATGGCCACAGAGCTCTTTTGTTTGAGGCCACTGGCAGCTGCCCACACATTTTTCTAGTAGACTTTCATCATACATGTGGTTCATTAACATCTTTTAAAGTGCAAGTTCTTTTAAATATACAGTACCATAGAACACAATCTGCAGTTGATAAAAGTGCTGATTTGGTTTTAAAGGTATTAAATCTTTTCAGTTTATGGACTTTTTTTGCCTCCTGTCTTTCCTCTGCATTATTTGACATATATGTATGAATGTCTTGGTGGATATGATATTGATCACAGATCAGCATGAGCATAAACCACTTTCTGCACTTTTTTTTTATTAATCTCTTCTTAAACCTGGACCTTAATACAAAAGATACATTTGCTTGTTCTAATGCATTTTCACATTAAACTGAACTATAAGCAATATGACTTCAAGATCCTCATCTAAAGATATTTGTACCACACTCTTAAAAATAAATGTTCTTTACTGGCATTGATGTTTTCATGAAGAACCTTAAACATCCATGGAACCCTTCCATTTCACAAATGGTTCTTTAGAACGTAAAAACATTATTTAGAACACATTTATATATATTTTTTTTTTCCTCACTAAAAAGGCTATTTTTTAATGAGCAATGCCTATGTGGCAAAGAAACATTACAGTATATTGTGAGCCGGATTTGTAATAGATTTAAAATCAGTTACCTTTATATTACAGTGTTTAATAAAGATCTGTTTAGTTTAATCTAATGCATGAACATTTGAAAGCTATTTCTGTCCCTTCATTTTAGGCTACCAACCTCTTGGTTTCATAACTTGGACACCCATTGTGCAAATCTGAAAGGTCGTAAGATTTAGTTTTGGTATTAAGACACAACTTTAGATTCCATTACCTTGGGCAATGCTATGAAAACATTTCAAAGAGCCTTGGCTAAAGAGAATATGTCAGCCACCATCCCATTCATTCTATGCCAATGAAACATTAACTTTTTATGTTATTTGTTTATTATTTGTATTATTATTATTATTATTATTTCTCTAATTTTTATGCATTGTTTGACCTTTTTTCCTCAAATATGTGAATTGCCTCATTTGCCATACAATTGTATAAAGAGCATGCCAACTGAAAAGAGAGCTTCACTATTTAAAAGCATTGCACTAAATCTGTTCCAATGAAGTAACAAATTCGTCTAAATCATTAATCCCAATTTTCAAAACAGATAAAGGACAAAAAATACTGTATTACAGTAATACAGTATTACATCACTTATATTATGTATTTGTAAGATTTGAACTTTTAATTTAGTGCAATATTTTGTCATTGCAACATTTTAGTTCAGCTTTCACTAACAACTACAATTTGATTTATATTGTAATGTATAACTAAATTCACTGACATCCCACCGGTCATTATTGTGACCATCAACATATTTACTCATTCTATGACAACACTCAAAGTGATGGAAGTTAAGTTTGGGGATGTAGTGATTTCTTAATTGTTGGATACAGGATCAATGGTTACCACCACAACTGAGAGTTGTTATAATAAACACTTTAAACACCTTGAGAATGTGCCACTTCATGATTGTTCATGGTTAGATCTTAGAGCGGGAAATGGTTTAAAATTGCCTTATTTGGGCTATTTAGAGTTGGACATCACAGTTCTTGGAAATTGCATGCCATCTATGGGTATCCTTGTAGTGAAATATCCCAGGAACCCTCAAATGAAGTATAACAATTTTTAAACCCCTGCTGTCTTAGGTATGAATATCATTAAAGGGTTTTATCAAGAGTTATCTCAACAACATGGCGCCAGTCTTTTTGATATCCCTTCTGTGCAGGATTCTGCCCCAGGATGGAGGCAAGCCCTGAGGCATTGCCAAGTTGAGGAAGCTATAATGAATTAATTGGAGTCTCATAAGGTAAAAGTGTGGGGTGGGTCTTCAGTGTGTGTTGCTGCAGCAGCTTTAACATTTGTTCCAGTCACATGTCCTAAGGTCCCCTCACAAGAACAAATTTTTAGTTGAACCACTAGACTTTGATGAGGGTGTTTTGCAAGAGGGGCTGTTGGTATCTGCGGCTTTTATTTCATCTGAGAGGGGAATTGCTTATGTACCTGTAACCAATGTCAGTTATTCTGATGTTTGGTTGACCCCACGTAGGGTTATAGCAACTGTTTCTGTGGCTAATGTGGTGGCTGAGCAGGATCCACAAGCTGAGTTTTCTGAGAAGGTTGGTGGTAATGAATGTATGGCTTATGTTACCTCTCAGCAAGTTGATAACTTGGAGGAAGAGTGGATGGATTTTCCATCTTTTGATGGTTTAGATGAGACTGAGCAATTGAAAGCTAAAGCTTTATTAATTAAATATTGCTCCTAGTCAGTGATGGGAATAACGGCGTTATAAATAACGGCGTTACTAACGGCATTACTTTTTCCAGTAACGAGTAATCTAATTGATTACTCTTCTCATCTTAATAACGCCGTTACCGTTACTGCCAAAAAATGCGGCGCGTTACTATAACTGATGATGAAGCTGTTTTTTTTTTTCATCAGACCAACTAGATCTCTGAGCGAGAGGCAAATACTTTTTTTTACTGTTCTTCCTTGGTTAGTGGGCAGAGCACGAGACAAGCGCATAAATGCTGACGATTGGCTGAGGTAGAGTAAAATTTCATTGTAAGCCAATCAGAGGTAGAGTTGGGCGGGTTTTCGAAAGCACGCATAGTAGTGATGGGAATTCGGCTCTTTTGACTCAGCTCACTGAAAAGAGCCGGCTCTTTGGCTCACAAACGGCTCTTTAAATGACTTTGACTATAATATTTCAATTTTTATTACATAATTATTTAATTTCTATAGGCTAAATTTGAAAAAATAGAGTTGGCTCTTCAGATATGCGAGCCAGCTCCCGAAGTTCAACTAAAAAAGCCGGCTCTTAGAGTCGGCTCATTCGCGAATCGCGAACGACTCCTCAAAAGCTCATTCGCGAACGAGTCGATCCATCATCACTAACGCTCATTCGCGAACGACCCATCATCGGACAGGACAGGACACACAACGAACAACACAAGCCAGTCAGTCAACGAGAGACAGGTATGGCGACGAGCCCAAATAATCCAAAAGTAGCCTTCTCTAAATAGAAGTATATACATTACTTTTTCCTTCAAGAAATTAAAGAAACAATAAAAGGAAATATCAAAAGTTCCCAAAAATCTATCGTGTTATTTGCATTGATCCACTATATAAACATAATATCTACATACATGCCATTTGATTGGAGGCTAGTCTCACTTTGACCCACAGCAACTTTTTTTTTTAGATGTGTGTACAATGTTTCATGTTTCTGTTAATAATGTATTGTATTAAGTGTCCATTTCATTATAATATTCAGATTTATCATAAATAATTGAACATGCACATGTATTTTAAGTTCCTTTAAAGAGGGGTAGAGGTGGGGTCACGTTTGAGCATTTAAAATTTAATTTTACTTGAAAGTAACGCAATAGTTACTTTCTTAAGTAACTAGTTACTTTAAAAATTTGTAACTGAGTTACTAATTTAGTTACTTTTTGGAAGAAGTAACTAGTAACTGTAACTAATTACTTTTTAAAAGTAACTTGCCCAACACTGCTCCTAGTACTTTTCAGCGCCTCATGGAGCGTATGTTTGGTGACTGCCGGTATCAATCAGTTTTGTTATACTTGGAAGATTTAATTGTGTTTTCTTCCTCTGATCAACAGCATTTGGAACGGTTGGAGGAGGTGTTGTGTCTACAGAAACAGAGTTTAAAGGTCAAATTGTCCAAGTGTCATTTTTTTCAGACTCGGGTTAGGTACCTTGGTCTTGTGGTCTCGGCGGAAGGAGTTACTACAGACCCAGATAAGGTGGCAGCAGTACGGGATTGGAAAACTCCAAGTAATTTTGTAGAACTGCGATCTTTCCTTGGTTTACGCCAGTTACTATCGTACGTTTGTTGCAGGTTTTGCAAAGATGGCAGCACCATTGCATCGAGTGGTGGCCCAGTTAATTGTAGCAGGAAAAAGAGGTAAGACTCCAAGGAAACCACTTGGCTTATATTGGAATGTAGAGTGTGATGATTCTTTCCATCAGTTGAAACAAGCTCTGATATCTGCTCCAGTTTTGGCTTATACCGATTTTCAGAAGCCGTTTGTTTTAGAAATAGATGCTAGCCATTCGGGTCTTGGAGCCGTGTTGTCACAGGAGCATGATGGCAAGTTACGACCAGTTGCTTTTGCCAGTAGGGGGCTAAGCCCATCTGAAAAAAAAAACATGCAGAACTATAGCTCCATGAAGTTAGAGTTCCTTGCCCTTAAGTGGGCAATCTCCGAAAAGTTTAGGGAGTACTTGCTGGGTACATCTTGTACAGTATATACTGACAACAATCCATTGCAATATCTGGATACTGCCAAACTTGGTGCGGTAGAGCAGAGATGGGCTGCTCAGTTAGCTGCATTTAATTTGACTTTGAAGTATCGTCCAGGGTCTCGAAATGGGAACGCATACGCATTATCCCGAGAGGTATATGGAGCCCAAGTTGTCTGAAGTTCATAGTGGAGGGAATACTGTGGAGAGAATATCTTTGTGTGTTTAGTCTGAGATTGAGACTCTTCCAGGTTGTTCAGGGGTAGCTCTTGCTTTGCTGCAGAAGCAGGATCCAGTTATCAGACCTTTTTTGGTTCATTGGATGGAAGATAGATTTCCGGGTTCAAAGGAGCGAGCTACATTTGGGCCAGGTACTAAGGAGCTTGTTCGACAGTGGGACCGGCTTAAGGAGAAAGATTCAGTGCTATATCGGTGCATTTATGCTCCAGACGGAGGTAAGGAGGTCTTTCAGCTGGTTCTGCCTCAGTGTTTGCAGCAGAATGTGCTTTCCAGTCTTCATGATAACCATGGACATCAAGGCGTGGAACGCACTTTACAGTTGGTGTGATCGCGCTGTTATTGGCCTTGTATGGCAAAAGACATCGAGAAATGGTGTCATGAGTGTGGAAGGTGCATTCTTGCTAAGGCTGTGCAACCTAAAGTTAGGCACTTCATGGGGAGTATTTAGGCCAGTCGTCCACACGAGGTAGTGGCAATAGTCTTGGAGCCAGCATCGGATGGCAGGGAAAATATATTGGTATTAACAGATGTTTTCTCCAAATATACTCAGGCTATTCCCACAAAGGACCAGCGAGCTAGTACTGTAGCTGATGTGTTGGTGAAGCATTGGTTTAATTTGTTTGGCCTCCCTAGTAGGATACATTCAGATCAGGGCATGAGTTTTGAACGTACTCTGATACAGCAGCTCTGCAAGGTTTATAATATTCAAAAAAGCAGCACAACACCATATCATCCACAGGGCAACGGTCAGTGTGAACAGTTTAACCGTACACTGCATGATCTGTTGCGTACTTTACCCCCTGGCCAGAAGAGGCATTGGCCACGGTATCTCTCCCAGTTAGTTTATGCCTATAATACTACAGTTCATCAGTCAACTGGTAGGTCTCCATATTACCTGATGTTTGGTCAATAGCCTCGGCTACCTATTGATTTTGCATTGGGTGCTGAAGCAGAAGAGGTAGGAGGAAGTTCTGTGGAAGAATGGGTGAAAGAGCACCAGGAGTTATTGGAAGGGGCCTATGATCATGTGAGGCGGCGGCTGGAGTCTAGGAGGCAGCTAAGAGATTAAAGTTTTGAGTCCAAAGTAACAGATTTGGGTATTGGAGAAGGTGCTCTTGTTTATACATGTAATCATGCAGTGAGGGGTCGTAACAAGATTCAGGACATGTGGGACTCTACTTTGTATAAGGTAGTGCGACAGCCTAAAGAACGGGGGGCTCCTTACTCAATTATTCCAGTAGATCAAGATGGCCCAATGTGACAGGTATATAGAACTGAGCTTAGAAGTGTGCCAATGCCCACAGTTGGAGTAGATGAGATTCCTAGGGCTGTTATGCACAAACGAGGGAAAGCTGCAACAGATGATGATGGGGTAGAATTTTATCCTTTGGGAACGGTGCAATTTGAGTCTCCTGAAGATGTTGGCCCTCCCTCTGAACATTTAGGGTCGTCAGTAGTGGAGGATCAAGGTCATGTGATTGAAATGGCTCTCAGTTAATAGAGGGAGGTACTCGGAGATCCTCTAGAAGGACAGCAGGTCGACATTTTAATCCCTATCATTTGCCAAGATCAGTAGTGGAAGAAGAAGCTTGAATTGTAGTCTGTCTTTAACATCGTCGGGTCGTCGATGCATTTTGAGGGGGTGGAATGTAGCAAGTGATGTCAAGGCCATATAGTTGTGAATCAAGGGGGTGTGGTTAGCCAAGTATAAATGTCAGGGGTAGGAACGAAAATAGTAGGTGCTTTTGTTTCTGGCCGGCGGAAATAAAATCAACACTCGTGGTGTTCGTATGCGAGAGGTTCGCATGTGGACTTGTTTGGATCTTGGAGACAGGTATGAGTTGATTTTGAAGTATTAAATTGTTTTTAACATAGGATGATTGTTTTAAAATGAATAATAAAGGTGTTTTGATGTTTGTATTTTCAGCTCTATGGAGCCCATTTGTTGCTCTTGTTGTATTTGATTTTTTTGGTTTGTTTGTTTTTGTTTTTTGGGTATATTGTCTAGTCCGCCCGAGTGCTTGAGATGGTAATCGGGACCAAAAGAAATGGGAAAGGCCTTTGGGGCGGACTAGTTTTCTTTTCCCTTTTTTTTTTTTTTTTGTTTGTATATTGTTTGTTCCCCCGCTATTTATTACTGCAGCACGAGGATGCTACAGGTCTAGTGTTTGAACAGAGGAGCTATTTCTTTGCATGTATTTTACTTTGAACTAACTGAGTGATTCACAAGGTTTTGTTTCATGAATTTAACTTATGGGTTTATTTTGATAAGATTTGCTGTGATTTCTTTTTGCTTTGTGGTGGAAAGGCTCCTTCTGTTTGGGTAGCTTTTGATGAAAGCATCCTCGTGTGTGTAATATATCTTTGCGTAAGCCAGAAATAAATCTTGGGTATTTTTCTATATAATGAACCTGAGTTGTGCTTTGTTTATTCAAGGGTGGGTCATGTAACATATTTATGATGTATTGAAACAATTTTTTTAATGATTTTCAACAGTGTCCAGTGTACTAGACTGCAGTGTACTAACTGCTGTAGCTCAGACACGGTGTTACTCACCTTTCGAGAAGAAACAAAGCAACCACTGTGTCCGATTGCAGGCCTTCCGCTCCTTGAGTTCCCTCCAGCGCTGGAAAGCAAGACGATATTTACAAGGGTCCTACTTCTTGCCTTAACACTTTTTTTTGCTCCGCAGACATTTTCCTCTTTTGTTTTTTATACGCCATTTCTATCATTTGGCTCCATCCTGTGCACTGAATGCTCTCTCCTCTGCATAATGAGTAGACACGCCCCTTACAGCTGATGGCTACCAGTTTGTTTTGCTTCTTGGCCCGAATTATTTTCTTAAGCTTTTAACATACTTTACTTTACATACGTTAACATACTTTACTAGCCTTTTGTTTTGGAACTTCGATGTAGCTAGCCATCATCTCCTCATGGTGCAAACTGGAATTAATCTGCTCTGGACATGTGACAGTTTGCACTAACCATGTGACACTGCACATATTTAATTGTTACCCTTAATTTTTTTACACCATATTTTAAGGAAATGCCCTAAAACGGTTTTCAGAGCTTTAGAAAACCTTTTTTTACGGTCACTATTGTGACCGGTAGGATTAAATGGGTTTTAATAGTTTCATTTTGGAGTGAACTATTCCATTAAAGCTTCTTCTGACATGCAAGAAGTAGTTACATATTTGAATACATTGTAAATATGCAAACGAGATTTGAGCTAGCTGTCACATTTGGAATACAGTAAATGAATAGCTGAATGTTTTTTTTATTTTGTAGCTCTAGTGAAAAGCAGCATGAACATTTAAAAATAAATGAAGCCAAAGGAACAACATGAGGGTGAGTAACTGATAATATATTGGGTTGTACATTCTATTTTCAGTTTTATCAAAAAACATCATAATGTTCTATTTGTTCCAATGTAGCCTACAGTACATCATGCAGGCATTCACACTGCAGCAACATGACTTCAGCACCTCCTCACCCTCTCTTTCTCTTTCTCCTGAGTTCAGCCCTGCCTTTAAGGGGAGGGTAAGATAAGACTCCACATACAGACCCCTGAAAACCTCCTCAGAGCCACAGTCACATAATCAACACAGGACAGACGGCTCGCGCGGGGCCGTGCACGCGAGCACATTGATAAGAAAACCGCAAGAACACGAGTTAGATTTAGGCTAATTTACATTAATGTCGCTTTTATTACAGACAATGTACCCTCGCGTAGCCTACTACACATGGACCATCTGAAATCGGAAAGGCTTTTTAATATATAACAGTTTTTATGCTTTATCAACGGTGGAGTGGAGTTAATAAGTGAGGAGTTCATACCAAAACAAAAGGACCGCACGCGCATCACTTTATTTTAAAATTACTCTTAAATTTGTATTTTTTATATAAAGCATGTTTGACTTTTAAGACATTTTATGTAATCTGAATTTCTTTTTTTTTTTTAATTGCCATGCCTGAACAGGTACTTTAGATTACCGTTCTTTCAGACAGGCTAATATTAAGAGAATTCTTTATTGGTCTGAACCATGCAAATGAATGATTAAATAAGCGCCATCTGAGGAATCCGGGATTTCTGTGCTTCGCCTGGAAACAAACCTCTTCGCTTTAATCCGCGAACTGCCTTTCAAAGGACTTCAAATGGGCCACTTGCTCCTCAGAATAGAGACTCATTCTGCCGTGGAGGGCAATTTGAATGTTTGCGCACTGAGAGGAATGTCGAGCCTGCAGAGCCGCTGAGGGACTCAAACTGCTGCTTAATTAACCCGATATTTACTCGCGACTCGGAGCCCAGTGGTGAGGGTCTGCTGCGCGTCTCTCTAAATGCGCGCTGCCCCGTGGAGCCCCGCAGCGGCACGGCAGCAAGATGAGATCGCGGATCCCGCTTCTTCTCGCGGTACTTGCGGCGACGTGTCTGCGGTTTGGCAATGCGGAGGTAAGAGCGACGCATGACGCGTTAATGAATCTCAACTTTCTGTTTTGAAAAGTTAATTGGTCCCTGTTGCATTCTTATAGGCTAATTCTTTTTCATTAAGAATTGATTGAATTATCATTGCTTTATAGAGTGAATAATATCTACACGAATTAATTATTACTAGCTGATTAATGAATCTACAATAATTAATCAGTTATTTATTTATTCTCCAAATTGTCCTCCATAAATAAGTAGATACATCATCTATCAAGCCACAAAAAGGACAAAAGCACGGAAAATAGGTCTATACTCATACAGTATATTCCTCTGAAGCCATATGAGAGTCTTGTTTACAAACGAGCCAAAATGTAACCCCCCCCCCAAGGAAATATTTCCCTCTTCTGTAGATCTTAAATCACATTTTCATAGACATGGCATTTCTAAAACAAGCGGGATGTGCTTAAATTGTAATGTTTGTTGGAAGGGAAATACAAGATCTAAACTCATTTAAAAGCTGTGATTATGGTCCCTCTCAGCTTTAAGGTGTACGTTTTGGAAGTTCCTCATGTAAAAATATCATTATTCATCTGTTTATGATGTGTGATTTGGATGTGAATCATGCTTGGTGAAAAATAGGCAAGACAGACATATTAACTTGGTTATGTTTCCATTTACAGATAAAAATGAAAAACATGCAATATTGTTTCTTGCAGCTATACAAACTGATGATTGTGCATATTTGCATATGTTAGTAAATGATATGGGCATGTGTGTGAGAGAGAGCATTGTCAGCAGATGTGTAATTATGTATCATTACTCCCTTACATGGGCTGTGCATTCCACCACTCCTCCACAATCCCAGAATGCTCTGGGCCTGTCCTTCATTTTCTGATGATATTAGTAGCAGGGTTCAGGGGTTGTGTGGGTCAGCACTGGTAATCAACCAAGGCACACACCACCCTCCCATTGGTTTGCTTGGATGAGGCAAGCTGCAAGTGTCAGTATAGCTTAACTTGCACATTTTTGCAACATTCAGATTTAGATTTTTCTGAAGAGATATCAATAATGTCCCAACCTGTGCTTAGATATTCTAAATCACCAAACTAAAGTCTGCAAACCAAAATCAGATATCTATAAAGCTCCATTAAATCTCCTGAGCGTTGAAACAGCAACTCCTTAGCAATACAAATGTTGTTCTATTCTGTTCTATTCTATTCTATTATATTATATTATATTCAATCTGCGAGGTCTTTGTGTGTTCCATCTGTATGTGTATTGTTTTGTTTTGTTTTTTGTAAAAGTACGATGCTATATATTTACGTTGGGTAGCCATGAAGTAATTTAGTGTGTATAATATATTATAAAAGTTAATGAATCATAAACATGTGAAATAGAGTGTGTTGGTGTGTATATCCAAACATACACTAGCACTGAAACATTTGAGAACAAATTAATCAAAATCCACAGTAAAGACTTTTACATGATTACAAAAGTTTTGTTTCAAATGAATGCTGAACAAGAATTTTCTGAGCAAAAAAAACAAAAATAAAAAAAGTTTCACAGAAATATTAAGCAGTTTTCAGTATTAATAATAGTAAGGAATGTTTCTTGAGCAGCGAATGAGCAAATTGTAATGACTGTAAATCCAACTCACAAGGGAAAAAAGCATTTGAAAGTATATTCAAATAGAAAACAGCTATTTTGAATTGTAGTCATATTCATAATATTACTGTTGTTTCTGTATTTTTGATCAAATAAACGCAGCTTTGGTAAGCATATATGCTCTTCTTTCAAAAACATTAAACAAAATATTACTGACCCCAAATTTACTGTTTTCATTCTATCCATCTGAGCTGTTATAATTTCAGTATCAAAAAATCACAATGACAACATTTAATCAATATTCATACAACGTTTATCTGCATATGAACCCATCCTGGTGCACTATAGATCTGAACTGAAACCTTGCTGTGGTTTTGGCAGTTCTTTATGGATGCACAAACAGATGATAGAACGTTTAAGGATGTGATGGAGAAATTAAAAATGAAAAACTGATGGTTAACAAGACTTGGACAAACCAAGACCAGTGTGCTTCTCAAAGCTCCCAAGAGTTTAAGATACACCAGTGGTTCACCATGAATTATTTGTGTTTGATTATATGTGCATACCGCAAGAGGTGTGGCAAATTTAGGATGTTTCTTAACTTTTGGCACGCTTGAATTCCTGCATTTGTTCGGCTCATGCAAAACCGTCTGCATCACCAGCCAGTAATGTGACTGATTTCCCTTATCACGCCGATTACTGAAGTACTCCATCCTTCCGGCAGCCTCCCTCCCTCATCCATCTCTCTCTTTCTTCTCCTCAAACTCACCTTTTCTCCATCCCCCACTTCCTCTCTGCCCTCTTTCCTGTGTCCTGCATAAATGCTGCCAGATGAGACGAGGGTCAGTGGCCCCTGTCTGGACATGCTGTATGAACAGGGCTATTGTGTCCCCAAGACCTGCATTGACACCCTGAGACAAACCAGCATCCATTGCGCTCTGTCTCACTGTCACACACTCAAACACAGATCAACACATACACATTATTCTATTCATGTGCTCTTTGGAATTTTTGTTTATAATTGGTCATTCAGAACTCTGAGCCCAAATGTTGTGTTAAACTGTACAATTGACCGTTATTAAATTTAACTTATTAAAATCCCAATAAGAAAATTCTTAAATATTTTATTGTAACTTATTATATTTTTAATTTACTTTTAAAGAAGCTTTGTATAATTTTTGATAGATTAAAAATAAATAAATGATGCATTCAGTGTTGCATGTACATTTATTTATTTTGAATGTATCAAGGAGGATAACAAAAATGTATTAGGTCTTCATGACAAAATAATGCATTGTGTCAGTGTCTGCATCAGTCTATCTGGGTCTATTTTTGGCAATCTTGACTAACTTATGGCACATTATATATATATATATATATATATATATATCATTACTCCAGTCTTCAGTGTCACATGATCCTTCCGAATCTTTCTAATATTGCTGAATTTCTGCTTAAGAAATATTTCTTATTATTAGCAATTTTAAAAACAGATGTGTTGCTTCATACATTTGTAAAAACCACGATACGAAGTTTGTTTCTTCTTCAGTATTCTGTGTTGAATTGAACCTGAATGTCATTGTGTTTCTTCCCTCGAGGCTGATCCTCTTCCGGCCGCTGTGGTGGAGTTGGTGAAGGGTGGCTCTGTGTCTTCTATTCAGGACTTGCAGTTTTTGCTGTTCTCTGAATCTATAGGTAAATAATCTCTCTTTACATAATTAAAATATTGTTAGATCTCACAGAAACGCACCTCTCATGCAGGATTATGGATCATCTTTTGTGGAGCAAGGGATCAGGGCAAACAAATTAAATAAATGCTGCAAAAAGTGACAAAGTGCCCTTTTAATGGGTTAGGCGGCTTATAAAGAAAATAGACACCTGGAGGCTAATATAAGCCTACTCTTTCATAAATATGTTAACTATGACTTTGGGCTACAGCATCCCAATTGTAATATAGATTGTCTTTATTAATACTTTTTTTATGAAACAACTTTTTGACCTTGATCTATGTAAGCCAGGGATAGGCAAGTATGGTCCTAGAAGGTCACTGTCCTGCAGAATTTAGCTCCAACTCTTATCAAACACACCATAACAAGCTCATCAATGTCATCCAGATCAATAGAAAGCTACAGGCAGGTGAGTTTGATTAGGGTTGGAGCTAAACTTTGAAGGACAGTGGCCCTCCAGGACTGAAGTTGTCCATCCCTGATGTAAGCTGTCCTAATTTATATTAAAAGCATGTACAGAAGCAGAAACTCTTATCTGTATTAACTAAGTGAATAAGCATTTGAAAATGCCAGTCCTCTTCTACTGTAACTTTCATTTCTGGGAAAGCAGAAACAAGTTGCGATTTCCTACAAGGGTCTGCATCTCACGCATTTCTATCACTCCCTGATGATTCAACGTTGCTGTCATTTTCTTCTCCAGAGATTGAGCCAGACAGTCACAATGACAACGACACCAGCAACCGTCTGCCACGCAGTCTTCTGGGTAAGTCCGACCTACTTTGTTCTTATTCTCGTTTCTTGCTTGTTTCTATATTGTTTTATTCTCTTTCATGTCACCATTATTTGTTAAATATGTATTTAACAAATACCTTCCTATGCATAATACAACATTAGGTAGGTTCATTCACCACAAAAGTTTAAACACAGTCTCTCGGTGGATTTTTCAAAAAGGGGTTACTTGATAGACTAAGTGCACAGAAATGTCAAATTTCAGATATATTCCAAAACATACTTTATTTTATTTTAACTAAGTTATATCTAAAATTGTTTAGATTTGTTGCGTGCATGACTGCAGCTTTCAAATAATGCACATAACAAATAGTTTCAAATAATGGTCAAAGTCAATGCTAAATTATTACAATACCCCTGGTTATTATCATGTAGCCAGTTTTGTTTAGTCATGAGCTGCATGGGAAGCCAAATGATTAGCTCCCACCTAGCAACACTATGTCAACCACACACAGCACCTTAAAATAACGGAGGAGCATTTCGCACGAGCAAGCGCCTTTACAAATGAAGTTAGTCTAATTGCTGTTTAGCACGTAGTTAATGTGCCTGCATCTTCGTCTGCAGACGCTCAGCCTGCTCAGCAAGCCATCTGTAAGCTCAGGACAGAGGTCATTGAGGTCACTCGCTCCATGTTGGACCGTAGCAATGCAGATTTCCTGTTGTGGCCTCCGTGCGTGGAGGTGCAGAGGTGCTCGGGCTGCTGTAACACCAAGAGCCTGCAGTGTGTGCCTGTACTTACACACACACGATACCTACAGGTACACACACACACACACACACACTCTCTCTTTTCAAGTGCATGCTCACAATATACTCAAACAAGCCATTTTTTACTTTGCTCTCCTCTTCATCCTCAGGTGATGAAGATACAGTACGTGAACAAGCGGCCGCTCTATGATAAGGCTGTCGTCTCCGTTCTCGACCACGTAGAGTGCCGCTGTCAGCCGGCTCCTCGGCCCCCTCAACGCCGGAAGTCATCCGGCCACAGACAAGAAGGACGGGAACGCTCAGGGAAACCTCGACCCAAAGATGAGCTCCACCGCAGGGATGAACTCAAACACAACCAGAGGATAAGCCTGGAGGACCTGCTCAGCCACAGCTGGTTGCCCAAAGAGAGGTTCTCTGAATCAGGATTCGGCCGGGACGGCTGGGGTCTGAACGAGACGCAGTATGGAGGGGGCAAAGGTCATAACCGTCACCCTGGGGATGGAAGGAGACAAGGCAAAATTAATGACACTGCAACACAGGGAACGACGGCTTCTCTGCCAAATCATACCGAGCAGGAAGAAACTGATTTATCATTGCACAACGTTACGCAATTCGAATCGCAGAGTAATGCTAACCGAAGTATAACAAATCAGACATCAGATTATAACATCAGTACATTGGAATTGATCAATCATACTTTTATGCACCAATCTAATCTAACGCAAGAAAACAAACATTTGCAAACAACCAATCAGACAGACCAAATCACCTCTAAGGCCACTGGGACAGCCAATCAGAATCGAGGAGAAGTGTTTCAGTCTGTAGAGGATAATGGTCAGAATGTGAAAGGTGAGACAGCGGACGTAGAGGTGAAAAGGGAAGAGCTAGAGCAGAGACAAATGGGCAAAAAGGACAAGGAGGAGAAAATGGAAGAACTGCTGGAAATGCACAAAATCCTGGATGAAGAAAAACACAATCATCACCTCAAAGCTCAACAGAAGAATACACAGCAGCTCCATCACAAACAAGAACACACTTATACAACCGCACAACGCACAGGTAAAATAACAGGTTTTTCTATTCACTTGTTACGTGTCTGGAAAGAATTTATTCATAGTTATGGACAGAATACAGTGTTATTAAAGTAATAAGTCAACTTATGTTTTAGACAACAAAAATACGTAAGGTAAGTTTGATTGGCTGTTCATTACGATCTTTTAGAATTTTCACTTTTATGTCCGTAGCTTTCTAAATGAACATCTCAGCTCTGTGCCACTGTAATCTCTGCTTAAAACTTGCATTAAAAACACAGTTCATCTAAAAGTGAAAATTCTGTCATTTACTCACCTTCAAGTTGTTCCAAAGTAGAAGTAGAAGATATTTAAAAAAAAATGACCAAATAGTTGACGTAGCCACTGACTTCCATAGAATGAAAAAATATATATATATAATAATACTATAGTCTTCTTTTGTGCTCAACATAAGAAAGAAACTGATATAAAATTTTAGGGTGATCAAATGATGATAGAAATTTTATTTTTAGGTGAATAAATCTTTTAAGAAAGCAAAAGCACCCTAAGTTTACTTTATATTGTCATTTATGTAAATTCAAATATTTTTAGCTGTATTTCTCAAATCGATATACAAACTCAAATCAAGATACAAAAAATTACTGGATTGCGGTTTCTATGTGAGATGCAAAGTAAATTTTTCTTCTAGACAAACCTTAGGCAAAACTTCAGGGGATTTACTCTGCAGTATTCTGGGTGTTTTACTGTGTATTTGCTAGGGTGTTCTGGGTGGGTGTTAGAATGCATTACAGACACAAACAGATAGATGGATAGATAAAAAATGAACTACTGTATCTTCCACTATGAACAGGTCAGAGGGTAATTATTCTGTGCTCATTTTTTACTGTGCTTTTGTCTGTCTGGGGCATATTTGTACCATGTTCAGTTTGATTCTTTCAACCAGTGTCTATGAATATCTCAGCTGATTTTAAATAAACACTACCAGACACACCAGGAAGAGGAAGTAACACTTGCATACGCCTACATTAACTTGTGCATTGCAGTGTTGACAGCATTATAAAAATGCATGACTTTTTATCGTGCTAATGTGATTGGATTCAACATAGCACAACAATACCGCACAACACTGCAAGATCAGAATAGCTCGATTAAAAGTTGATTTTGTTGTTACAAACAGGTACTGCATCTCCTCCTGTGCAACAACTCCCTCCACACAACGCCCCCAGACCAGCTCCTCACCCCCCGAAAAGGAGGAGAAAACAGCGCAATCGCATCAGCAAGTCTGCCATGAGAGCCCTGCTCATGTAATACAAACATACACAGGTATAAGCTGCTCAAATATTATTAGGAATAGTTCAGCCAAAAATATCAATTTCCTGAAAATGTACTCACCCTCAGGCTATCCAAGATGGAGATGTTTATGTATTTTTTATTTTTTAGTTTATTTCTTCATTGGAAACAATTTTTGGATTTGGAGTCATTTACATCACTTGCTCACCAATAAATCCTCTGCAGTGAATGGGTGCCGTCAGAAGGACAGAATGATAAGTAATCCACACAATTACAGTCCATCAATTCATGTCTTGTGGATCAAAAAGCTATGTGTTTGAAATAAACAAGCTTATCATTAAGACGTTTTTAACCTCAAACCATTGCTTTGAGCTAAAATACAAGTCCTCTATCCATAATATACTTTTCTCAAGTGAGAAGTCATCTTATCTGAATGAAGAGAAAAATATGCAGAGATCAAGCACCGTTGGTCAAAGAATTTTGATGTGAGAGGACAACAGGGAATAGACTTTTTCACTGGAGGAAGCATAAATATGGATAATGGATTGGCATTTTGGCTAGAAATTACAGTTCAAGTGTGTTAATGATGAATTTGTTTCTTTCAAACACTTTCAAACAGTTTGTTTATTATTAGATTTTCACTTCACACGACATTCATTGATGGCCTAGAGCAGTGTGGATCATTGTGATGTTTTTATCAGCTGTTCGGACTGATTCTGATTCTGACGGCACCCATTCACTGCAGAGGATCTATTGGTGATTAAGTGATACCTTTAATATACAGTAAAACTAATAATGCTAACAATATTGCTGACTATGTCTCTTTCTATCATTCTTTCACAGATAATCAGATGAATGCAATCTCTCCCAAATGAGTTCTTATTTATGAAGCAGCGTGTCCTGGGACATTAAGAGATATGGCACTATTCACTTTTCAAAAACAAACAAACAAAAACACTTCTAATTTTGTTGTCTGCTCAAAGTCATGAGGAAAAAGACAATTCTGACACAGAAGATGTTCGGATGGAGGATTGTTTGAGACTCTCTTCTGGGTTCATGCGTTGGATTTGGGAATATTTTAAATCTAGACGTTCAAAACATCAGAAGCATGAAACACTATTTGAACCCTGGACAGAAGAAGTGAGCAAGAGCACAGAACTAGAAAAAGGTGGAAAAGATTTTTATGATCACTCACCTTAAGAGACAAACTGGTAGTTGCTCCTGTGCAGAATCTCACCTATTATTCTGAATCACCAAAAAAAGCGGTTGCCATTTGTTCGAGGCTTGAATTTTGTGAACCAATTTATAAATGAACCCTTTTCCCTGATCCAGTATTATGAAAAAGAAATCTTTTGAAAAGCACACTATTTCCAGGGATGCGATCAAAACATGTTATTTTATGTTCTTTTTCAAACTACATGTTTTTACAAACACAGAAAACGCTTGAACAGCTTTGTATTTTAATGTATTACCAGTCAAAAACACAAAGTACCATTGCTATAAGTTGTTTTAAGTAGAATTTGTTATTATTTAAGTGATTTTTAACACTGGAAAAATTCACACAGGATAAAGCAAGGGAATGCATTTCTGTCTCAATTAATTACTCATACCTCTAAAAGTGCAAAGGTGCTACATTATAACACACAAAGTAAGATTATTCATTAATATTATTTATTCTTTTGTAAGTCCATTCTGTTCACAGCAGGGCCGGTGTTTTATCATAATCTTACAAAACATTTTCCAGAAGACCAAAATGCAGAATTTTTTGTATGTTCATGTACAGATGGTCTGTTTTGGGTCTTTACTAAAAATTCCAGATTGTGCAGAATTTGCACTCTTTTTTTATACATAGAATAAAATTTTAACACTAACCATAAAGGTGTAATTCATCATCTGTTTTGTGTCCAATTTTTGATTTAATGTTGTTAACTTTTAACAGTTTGTTCATAGCTCACCCAAAAATAGAAATTTGCTGAACTCTCTGACCATCTAAGATGATGAGTTTGTTTCTTCATCAGAACAGAGTTGGAGAAATTTAGCATTACATCACTTGCTCACCAGTGGATCCTCTGCAGTGAATGGGTGCCGTCAGAACGAGAGTCTAAACAGCTGAGGACAGAGGGTTCTCATCCCAATTCTGCCCATTTTACACAATTACACTAAAGTTTTGGGTCAGTACTTTTTGTTATTTATTAAAAATATTCAGAAAGGTACCAGCAATTCAAATGGACAGTACAGTCATTAATATATCAGCATTTTAAAATGATTTCTGAATGATCAGGTGACACTGAAGACTGGAGTAATGATGCTGAAAATTCAGCTTCATATCAAATAAATAAATTACCTCTTAAAATAGAAAACAGTTACTGTTTGTTTGATATGCAAATAAATGCAGCCTTGGTGAGCATAAGAGACTACTTTCAAAACTATATAGACTATATAGATTTGGGGGTCTGTAAAAATCTTACAGACCCCCAAATCTACAAAAAATAAGGCCAGGCCAGCCTGGTTTAGTCCCACGGCCCTGCAAATGCTAAAGTGGGACGTCCCAGAAGTCCATTTATTCCCTATCACCATATTAAGTTCCACTGCCTGAAATGAGAGGAAAGTTTATTGCGTCGTTACTCTCGGGAGTCGAGTTGTTTATATTTGTTTTTTATGGGGAAGGTGACAAATATGTTCCTGGACTAAAGGATCCTGATTAAAATTCCAATGTTCATTGAGCATAAAGCGGCCAAGAGGCTTTTTCTCAAGGGCACTGACAGATCTACACTCTTCAGCTGAATTTTCTGGAACCAGACCGTGAATCTCGGAAGATCTGTTTTAAAAACAAGATTGAATTTGGTTTGAACTTTGACCTCCAGCTATGATAAATAATCCATTAATGTTTATTGCCGTATATTGTGCTTGATCAACATTTATGCAATGACAAAACAGGCCTATCGTGCAGTTTGTTTTGTTTGGTCTGTGTGTGAATGAATTGTTGAGAGGGTGCCCTGCTCTGCTGTGGCCCACACTCCCTCACTTCATATCTGACTCGCTCCCTGGATAACTGAAATTTATGTGCTGAATTAATGCAATTAATTATGTGGCCCTGCATTCCTGTGTGAGGAGAGAGACAGTCAGTGAGAGTCGGTAAAGTGGACCAGTTCATTACTGACATTGCACATCATGACCTTAGATGAGCTTGGCATTTTGATGTATGAAGATTCAACTCAGTACTGGAATAAACTTCACTCTAAGTTGCCGTTTTACAGCTATTTTAAGTACCTTACTCAGTATTTTAAATGTTTATGTACTTTTACTGTATTGAAACCACTGATACATCTGCGTTTTTGCATTTCATTACAGCCTTTTACACATATGTACATATTCTAGAAGTATCTAACATCTAGACGATGATGGAAACAACCTGATTGTCTTTTTCCAACCATGATATTCAGTGTTATTTTTGTTTTAGTTTTCAATTATTATGGTATTTCATATTTTGAATTAACTTTTATTTTTATATTTTGAGTTTTTTTTAATGTTGGCTTAGTTTTTTTATACATTTATTAAAAATTATCTTCGATTTTTATCTCAGTTTTAGTTTTAGTGCTTAAACATTTCATAGTTTTTTTTTTTAAATTTAGTTAGTTAGTTTTCCAAGGCATTTCATTTTTTTCCTTCATTTTCATCTAATATTTATTTTTTATTATTATTATTTCACATGACATATACCATTGACATACAATATTTTTGTGTTTTTATTAGTTATGTGTGAAAACGAACTATTAGTTAGTTAGCAATAACAACACTCGCTGTTTTGTTGCCAGTATGATATTGCACATGGTTTTTCCACCCCCCCCCCCCCCCCCCTCCCCCAGTGTTTTACTTCTACTGCTTAGGCAGTAGAGATGTTACCATGGAAATGATAAATTATTTCACTCATTTCATTCATACATTTTTATTACTCCAAGAGCAAGATGTATTTTCTCTGAAAGAGCAAAACAGTCACTGAAATATTATGTGTTTCAGTATTACTCTAGCAATAATTACTGAAATATATTTGCTAATAAAAATCACTCTAAAATGCATCAACCATGAAAGGCCACATACTGAAAAATACCCTAATGACAGAGAGGATGAGAAGGCATATTCCTCTCTGCTAGTGCACTCACTTTCCACCTAGTACACTTAAGTAAAGGTGCTATAAAGGCAAAAGCATGATGTACAGGCACTCTGCGTCCATATTTGAAAGAGTTTAAGCGCTAAGAGCAGATAAATCTCACAGATGCTAACAGAGAGAAGAGTTTGCACCCTCCCTCTTCATGATTTAGCCTCCATTCGCCTGCTAGCATAACATACATAAACACATGCACACAGGTTGTCCACAGAACCACAGCACTTTTCAGTGGGAGTAAGGCCACATTCTGGATAGTGTCATGCTCTGCCCAGACTTGTTGATGTTAAAAACGGGTGTGAAATTAAAAGAATTGATGAAAGGAATTGATCATGCTAAAAGGAAAGAAAAATCATGCTAACAACTAAGAAAAGGTTGTAAAAACAAGTGTGTGAAGCAATACTTAGATCAAAATGCAAACAGTACAAAATGTGCATCTATAACTGTATTATATAAGATTTATATTATATTTAAATGATAGAAAATATTTAAATCATATTGAAAAAATTCCGTTAATTTCGAACTTCCGTTCTGTTTGAGCTTTCATGTGGTTTCATAAGACTTGAAATATAGAGTAGAGTCACATGGTGCATTTTAGAGGAGGGTGACAAAGATTTGTAAGATTAAAAACATAAAATGTAATCTACATTACAGGTGAGAACTGGAAGAAGTCTCAGGAAATATACTGCTTTTCAGTGCAGACAAACTCTTCAGTGTTGAAAAAGCAAACCAGATACTTTAAAGGGATACTCCACCTTAAAATGAAAATGTTGTCATTAATCACTTATCCCACATGTCGTTCCAAACCCTTAAAAGCTCAGTTCATCTTCGGAACACAATTTAAGATATTTTGGATGAAAACCTGGAGACTTGAGACTGTCCCATAGACATATAACCCAGATTGCACGTCTGATGGCAGATGGAGTATTCTGACAACAACCTTTCATACATTTTATGGACCTTGACACTGTTATTTACTTGGCAGTCTATGGGACAGTCTCAAGCCTCAAGGTTTTCATCCAAAATATCTTAAATTGTGTTCCGAAGATGAACGGAGCTTTTATGGGTTTGGAACGACATAGGGTTAAGTGATTAATGACAAAATGTTGGGGTGGAGTAACCCATTAAATGATCACCCTTTTAAACTGGTTTCAGAGAATGTGGATGAAAAACATCTAAATGCTAGACCTGTACAGTCAGACACAGCTCAAACCATTTAATCAAGCTTATACAAACAGTTTCACACACAAACGCATGAGCGCACACCACAGGACCTTAAATAAGATAACAGGAAGACGGTGTGTGCTGCCGGTACAGATAAAGATCTGATCTACTGTGTGTGAGCTTGTGCCTTGTTTGGGTGTGTGAATATGTGCGTTCTTCCGCAAATGTGTGTGTGTGTGAGAGAGAGAACCATATCTTTATCTCTGTACATATTTATGTGACACCAAGCCACAAATAACCTCCTGCCACATCCCTTCTGAGACTGAAGATATTTGTCTCGTATCCTCTCACAGACTGTACAGCTGTTACCCTGATGTGCATCTCAACTGACATTCTGCTGTCCATCACTTATGATTCAGGTATTGTGTGATCAGCAAGCACATTGTCACCATGTTACATTGCAAGTATAGTGTAAATTGCAGTACAAAGTTTAAAAACTTTGCAAACTCACATTTGCAATATTGTTAGTTTGTTTATCTTGACTCAGTCACTTCTGACTTCTTTACTGCAACATCTGAAAAGTGCTTTTCTTTAAACATCTGCTTTTGTAAAAAAAAAAAAAAAAAACGTGATAAGTCTGATACAAATATGTGTATAGAATCGAACTGAAAATATGTCTTCATTATTTATAACACTTTTGTATTAAAAAAAAGTGACCTGGAAATGTTGTAAACAGACCTGGTGGGTTTTCGTAGAGTAGCCTTAATCTGTAATGGTCAAAACTAGTCAAGGAGGCAAACAGGCAGATTTAGACAAGCAGGGGAGTTTATTAAAAGGTAATGGAGGAGAAGCTTCCAACATAGAATCAAATCTATGTGATCAATGGAAGTAGCCAAAACAGTCTTATCTGAGCTGAAACTTCTAGTTCTTCAATAGGTAGCAGAGGCTTCCAGGATTGAGAGGCTGACAAGTAGGGATCCGCTTGAGAAGCTTGTAACCTTGAGACTAGCCGACGAGTGACTGTGTTGAGTGTTTGAATGGTGTGGCAAGCGAATGCAGGTGTCAGTGATTCATAATCAGGTGATTGTGAATGGGTGTAGGAGGCTGGTTTGGCTGGCGAAGCAGGGGATTCCGTGACATTACCCCCTCCCCCACGGGCATCTCCTGATGAGATGGACAGCAAGGATGACCATGCCCCCTGGGAGCGGGGCGGTCATGATGGGCCTGGTGGAAGTCATTGAGGAGGATTAGATCCAGTATGTCATCTGTCTGCCCACGATCTCTACTCAGGACCAGGGACGTGGGATTAATTTGCAGGGTTTGGAGAACAGGTCAAAGACTATTAGGATGGTTGTGAACCCATTCAAAGGAGGGAGGTTGGTGGCGAAGTCCACCCCCAGGTGGGAGTAGGGCCAGCGAGGCATGGTTAATGGGACCAGTTTATCCTCATGCAGACACTGTGGTGTGGTGGAGATGGCACAGACCAAACATCCCTTGATGAATCGGGTGACATCTTGGAGGAGCGAGAGGGTTCAGTAGCTGCCTAGGTGCCTGGATCCTGGAGAGGTGTGGACAGTCCAGAAGAGCCAGATGCAGGGTGGATGGGGACGCAACTATTCCCTTCTGGACCTCCCAGTGGAGCAGGTTCCGTGAGAGTAGCAGCATGGGTTTGGTCATCAAGTGCCCACTGGACGGGAGACTTGAAGATTGAAGGTGGTAGGATGGACTCTGGTTCCTCTGGGATTGGATAAGGCTGGTGTAGGCAGGAAAGTTTTTCCACTTTGACCTTCTTACTGACCGGACAGTAAGAAAATACAAAGTGGAAGCGGGTAAAGAATAGAGGGTGACAGTGTAAGCTGTTAGGTGTTGAGAGATGAGTTCCCTTTTGGAGGAAGCTTTTGAGCCCCACGGTGCCCTCGTAGATGGACATCTGTTGACATAGGATGGGGAAGGCAGAGAGCAGAGCAACCTCATTCCAGCCGCTGCTGGCAGCAAGAGTGTGGAAGCAAAGAGTGATAAATCCGCTTGCCACAGTTGGAACAGTTCATCATGCACAGTGATCTCCATAGTCGACTAGCCGTATACCTCCTGGAAGTGTTGAACAAAGCTATCCAGCATGTGAACCTGAGGGTCCTGTGAATTCCACATGGTTTCCACCTACTGCAAGGCTTTTCCAGACAGCAACGAGATGAATGCCACCTTCACACGTTCAGTCACAAACAGGTGGGGTTGCAACTCAAAAAGAGGGAACATTGCAACAAAAACCCACTGCAGTAGGCTGCCTCACCAAAAAAGAAGGTCACTGGCCGGGCCATGGGAAAGGCTGTTGGTGTGGTGGTGACGGTCGGCAGGAGGTGTGGTTCAGATGAGGATGTTGTCTGAGGATCCATGTGAGTTTTACTGATTATACTGTTATCTGGGCTGGTCTGCTGTCACTACTGGTCGAGGAGGCAAACAGGCAGATTCAAACAAGCAGGTGAGTTTATTAACTGAGGAGAAGCATCCAACATAGGAGAATGAAACTGAAGTGATCAGTGGAAGCCGAGAAAACTGTGATGTTCGGTTGATGTTCTGGGAGCCTGTTGATCGATTTAATAAATAAACTTTGATTAGAACATTTGATACTGAATTTTATTTTGTTAATATTTCCTTTCTTCCAAATGTTGAATGTCTGTTCATTTTAAGGACTTAAGTTAGCAAGCCTTGGGAAACGTGGAAATGACTCTGAGGAAGCTTTATATTTATAAACTATAAGATAAACTGAAACTTTTTTTTAGTAAACAATCTGCCAAGTTTCTCTCTCTAGTCACTAGAAGTATAGTGTTTTTTTCCTCTCTCTCTCTCTCTCTCTCTCTCTCTCTCTCTTACTCATAATAAGAATTTAAATGAGAATTCAGGGACTTTTGGATGAGAGAGTTTTGTTCTGACTCACTGGTTCACATCAGTCCTGCTATTGAATGGGTCTTCCATGAGCAGATCATGAAAGGTCAAAGGTCAGATCAAAAGGCAGGATTACTGAGCTAAACAGATTAGCCTAAATTTAGTTTTTATAGAAAGCTGTGGGACAATTGACCTGTTGATTATGTGTGAGAGTGTGTTAGGATTACAAACAGAGGCAATATTTTTCTCTTGGTCCCTTAGGTACAGTAGGATTCCAAGTTGTTGCTTTGGATAAAATCATATTCATTGGTTTTTCTGTTAAACGTGATTTGATTTTTCCCCTTCAAATAAATACTTACCAGAACAATTTAACTTCATCATGACCTTTGACCTTGTCACCTTTTCAAAGCTAGTCTTTGGACAGGTTTGTATTGATGATGTCAGATGTGGCTGATGTGCTCTGTTGGGATTTTTTTCTGTCTCGGATGTTTTTAGTGAACATGAAATTAAAGTTCTGTATTCTGTGTGATATACAGATCGCATGACTGTAAATAGGTCTGATTGGCTATTTATGCTGCAAAGCACGTGCTATTTAGTTCTCACCCTCATGTGGAAGTGTAGTGCATTTAGTCATAGTTTGGTAAATTTCTATAGTGATGAATGAAATTTTCCAAAAGAGGAAAGATATTAAGAAACTGATTGTTGTTTAGAAAAGACAAAATGTTGCATTTGACATAACTACATCAGCTTTTGATATTATTTTGTTTTTATAATGAATTTTAATGCTTCTGTCTGTATAGAATCAATGACTTTATTATAATTTAAAAATGTGAAAAATATTAACTGTTTTGATGTGGTTTTTTTTTATTATTATTATTTTACTTCCACATCCTCCAGGCCTGTAACTGATTGTTTTGCATTTCAGGAAGCTTTAATAAACCAGTGAAGGTATTTGAAGCTGTATTATTGCAGTACTCCTATGGAGACCCCGAGATTGCATAATGGTCTCATATCGCCATCTTGAAGGCTTTCCTGTTTATTTACAACAAAGCAAACGGGACATGTTGTCCAACAAGAACTCCACCTCTCTCTTCATGCCTCCGTATCTCTGTCTGTCTTGGTTTTGCTCTTCTCATTTGTTCTTGAACAATAGATCTTAAAGCTTTTGTGTGGAATGTATCTGCTTTCAGAAGCATGGTCAGAATTTAACAGGAATTTTGGTGGGAAAACAGTAACTGTGCATTCTGTCGTCACGGTCAAGGCCATGTTAGTGGGGAGAAAATATGACATTAACTATTAGAAACTCTTTAGTGACTCATGTTGGTGTAATTAAAACATATTCACAGACACTGTCGCACACACACACACACACACACACAAGGCCAACATGAGGTGCTGAGTGGAGTAGATTAGGCTGCGGTAAATCACATCTGCTCTGTGTGAAACCGATGATACAGAAATACTCCATAAACTCCAGCATGCCAAAAAACACACATGTGAAACACTGAGAGAGACGGAGATAAACACACATAAACAGACACTAAAGTCACATGTAGAAGAAGAGTACAAGGAGGCACTCGAACTTTAGCTAAATCTTTAATACCATGTGCTTGAGTACATATCGTTTACAATCACAGCTCAAGAAAATAAACACTTTTAATACTTTCTCTTAAACCAGAGACAGCTAGAAGAAAGCCTTTTTGTTTTTTTGTTAGGTTGGGCATGCTCATGATCAACCTGAGACTGCCTTTAGCTCAGCACATAAATAGCTTTAATGTTTTAGATGACACATAACAACATTCGCAATTTTAACACGATGCAAGTTAAGGAGATATATATTTTTTAAAACTTTCATTTTAAATGTCTTAAAAAGTATAAAGTTTGCAAAAATCCAAAAACAGCACTACTTATATACAAAAATGCGCCCCATTCACTAAGTCAGTGTACTTCTCATTCAACATACGGTGTATTTTACATAAGATCGTGCGATTGAGCAGTATGTTATTAGTGTGAATCAAATATTACCATTCTATTTTTATATCAGCCTATATATAGTAAATGCGGCCTCTCAGAAATTTTTATTTGTTCATTCCCAAAATATTTCTAACATTTTTAGAATCAGTCTGTTTGTTTTCTATTACAGTTTAAAATTGCCTTCCATTTCTTCACACAGTCATTTATTTAACCTTACTGATGGCATGTGATTTATTTGTGAAAACGTTCCTAATCACACAAATGCCAGCGTACACAGTTAGTGAATGAGGCCGCCAGTGTCTGTCAAGCTGAATTAACTGCAAAAACTTGAGAAGAATACATTCAATGCAGCGGGATATGTGAGACACTGTGGAAAAAAACAGTCATTTCGACTAATGCCTTGTTTGCTTTCCACAGTTTGCACTGAGGAAATGAGAATTTTTGGCCTTATCATACATTCATTTAAAGCAACACTTCCATCTGTTGGTGAGACTTTCACGGTACAACTCAAAGTCCTATTGAAGCTCCAATGATTCTTTCACCCCCTTTCATTATGAGCATGCGAAACATTCATCTGTCTTTAGACCATTGCTCGTAAAGTTTAAATAAAGCAAAGATCTGAACTACATTCACTGTGATCCACTGATTGTGCTTAGCTCTGATCGTCCATCTCTTATTCCTTCTTTGAGCCTGTAGGTCCCCTCATGGTTTTTATTATTTTTATTATTATTTGTTCTTTTTTTCTTCATTTAAAAAGTACCAAACTAACAGTCATTGAGTCCTTGGTCATTACGTTCCTGAATGTGCAATCTTCACGCATCCTTTCGGCTCGGATTAGTCTGTGACGACACATGGCATTGTGAAGTAGCCGGATGGATGAGGGAGGACCATACACCCCTGATCTGGGCCGGGGGTGTACGCAGGGGGTTCGTCTGAAGGGTTATTGGTCGGGCTGTCAACAGTGACCGGGTTTTGAGTTGCTGGCATAGTGGTGGGAAGATTAATAACGTAGCCTCCATTTACAGGAGCAAAATTCTCAGACTTTCCCGACGCACATGTGTGATCTTTGTCTATAGAGCTGTCAGGAAATTTGAACTGGGTGCAGGATTGCTCACAGCACATAATATAAGGTCCGCTGAAGTTCATGCCTGATTTTTCCTTGCGCATGCTTTCACTCACATAGGCGTGCATGTGGTCTGATCCACCTGACTGTGCCATTTTAACAGCCTCCTCACTGTGTGACAAACACGGCTCCGAAGAGACACTGTAACACAGTTAAGTGTTAAAGAAAAACATTGTCAGACACAGAGACATTGTCACCCGTTTCCATAATGTGACTTACAATAAGTCTGAGGGTTTGAAAAGAAAAGAGGCACTGGTGGAATTATGCGAAATGTTTCATTTCCCTTTTAGAGAGTTTTGCTATTATTAACTAAAACTTAAATCAAAACTAAAACTATTAAACACAATTTTTCAGTAATAGTGCTGCAAAACTTTTAAGTACTGAAATGACTAAATCTAAAACTGAAATAAAAATATTTAACATATAAAGAAGCATTAACAGTCAATAGTAAAGCTTTAGAATTTAAAAACTTAGAAAAACGTAAAAAATAGTTAAACAAAAAGACATAAAGATGACTAAAACTCAAACGACAACTGAAATTAAAACTGAAAATCTAAAAATAAAAGCTAATTTGAAATATTGATGTTTACTGCAAAATATTATAATTTGATTCTTAGCTTACCTGCTTTTGCAGAGACTGACGTTGTCTGCCGCCAGTAGAACACAAATGGAGGTTGACTCGTTCTCGCTCTGGAGATTTGGCCATCCACTCTGAGACTTCTGAAGAAGAGAAAGATGGAAAAAAAATGTATACTGTACATGTGACCAGGTGTAATTTGGAAGGGTGGATTACTAGTTATTAAACTTAGACCGTACTTAGAAGGCCATATTTGCCATCCTTAGCTGTTACCAGAAACAGTGAAATTAAATAATTAAAGCAGAGTAAAAAAAAAATTGAAATGAAAACAAATTGAAGATGCGATATTAATTATATTGTGCATCAAACTCCAGATTCACCTTAAACATTTACTGTTCCAAGATCAGTTAGTAAAGGCTCACCTTCACCATCCCCTCCAGCACTTTGCTCTTTATGGGCGATGGAATTGATCCCTTCCACAATGTGATTCTTCTATTATAGAATTACACACATGAATAAACAAACACAAATAAAACCATATGAACGACCGTTCCTGTAACAGTACCAGTGTAACGAGACGGAACTGATTTCAAGGGAATTAATACATTTATTACATTTATATATTGATTTTATTGTCTGACATTTTGGAAGGATGCATAAAAGCATAAATGAAAGAGTATAGCTGGTTTTACCTGTGTAAGACTGGAAGGGTGTTGTACAAGATGATGAAAAGCATAGCCACGAACACAGGAGTCAAAATGTAGATTACAAAGCTGATGGGCGATGAAACTACACACACACACAAAGAGGTTTTCTCATGCATCACATATCCAGTTATGTCCTGCGGGTATCAACTACTTCAAAGATTTCATTTTAAAAGAAGCTATTTATGACTACTTTACACATGTATAAAGTTGAGTTCTTTCATGTAAAAAAGACAGAAAGGCACAGGACAAAGCACTTTTTATTTATTTATTTTTTTATTATTTCTATCATAAAGTCCTGAAACATTCTGTAATTAATATGTATATTTGAATAGATGAATGAATGAATACTTTTCAATTTTAACAGACTGAATATATTAAAATGTTCATTAATTAATCCATTCATCCATTCAGATATGCAGAAAAGATATTGCTTATTGTTAGTTAGTGCATTAAATTATGTTAACCAATGGAACCTTATTGCAAGTGTCAGAAAAACAAAAAAACAAGCAAATAGACATGCAGGTTGAATTTGCATGTACACACCAATTTTAAAGAGTCATCTCATTATATCTCAATGTAATCCCAAAATAAACAATTAACACAATCTACCCAAATCCAATTTATATATCAATATTAATAATCTTCTTTTATTTTCTTAAAAAAACTGAACTAATTGCTGCTGTAGTGATTCATTTCTGCTTTAATTATACAATTACTAAATGAACAATTCATTATTTAAAACACCATTTTAAAAGTGAGATTGGTGTTCCAAAGCACATCTCAGTTCTGAACTGGCAACTTACCCCAAATCTCTCTAAAAGTAAATGAAATAAATCAACATTAAACTAGCATGTGATCAGAAGTGCACAGTTGAAATCAAGGTGTTACCCGGGTTAGTTTTGAACGCTGCTGGCTCGGACCATTCTGATGGCTGAACGTCATAAACACCATCAGTTACATGCAGTAATCTGATCTGGGCCTGGTATTCAGTTGAAGGATCTAGAAACTCAGATGAAATATTCAAATAGTTTTGCCCCATAGGAAGGATCTCGCTTTCTGAGGTCTACAAAGAGAAAGTGAAATCATGCATGCGATCAGTTACAGCTACAGTGAATCATTTAGTAAACGCGACACAGATGCTGAAAGATAACTAACGCACCTTGAAGGGTGAGATTTTTATCTGGATGGAGTATTTAATATATTCGGACACAGCTGGTTCAGTCCAGTTCAGTATGAAACCACCATCTACTTCCTCTACATGGATCGGGCCAGGTTGTGAAAGTTTAACTTGAAGAGAAGACGAACTAACATTAGTGTTCTTCCTAAACTCAGACGGCAGACTCCACTAAATAACATTTCAAAGAAGCTCACTGTGTTTTTCAGTATAGAACGTCCTAGTGTAGTACACTGGTCTCAGCTCCACTGTTAACAGGGAAGGGTCAGAGGTATTTACAGAACACACAAACTCAGAAAGGTCAGCGCCGCTCGACTGAAGCTGTGGATCTTTGCAACAAGCTGAGAGTCTGAGGGAGAGAAAGAGAACGAGTTCTCAGTATACAGGATGTGACATTAGATCAACTGATAGTCACACAAGCCTTCGATGGATGGAGAACTCACTCAGCGTTATCATTATCACTGCACCAGAGATGATAAGACATAAACTGATAATATTCTGTCTTCATTTGCCAGGTACACGTCACCGTTGTTTCTTCCATTATCACACACTTCAGGTTAAAGGGTCCATCTGTGAGAGGTAATGCACTATATTAAAACAGATGTTTGCAGTATACCGATTTTAGACTATTAGCAAAAAACAAACACAAAAATAATACCATTGTGAGTCTTCCAGGACAGCAGGGGGCTCCAGTCACTCCAGAGTCCTACAGGGCCTCGCGCCCTCACTCTGGCTTGATAATGGTAACCCGAAAGTGACTCCTTGTCAATCATATACTCGGAAGCACTGATGTTATCCACAATCTGTTCCAGTAAAAGAGAACGAGAAAAATTCATTCACAAACAAAAGAAGTGTGGCGGAAATCGCGTATTCTCTGTGGAGGTACTTTTTTCGACTAAGCAATTACTCAGAGAGTGTTTAAAAAGCATGTTTTACTGTGAATGTGTCTAGTATGAATGTAAACTGGGCTGTGTTTTACTTCCCTATGCACTTCCCAACAGGGGAATCCCCTCTGCCATTTTGAAGTGTGTTCTACTTAGTTAAGTGGATGGGGCAAGTTCATATGGACAGATCCTCAGGCCCTGAATTTTGACCGAGAGAGTGAGTCTACTTCATATTTACACTTCAGGTATCTCCATATGCCACAATATAGCATGGTTGTGAAGTCAGCACAGATCGCACTGAATTTACTCCAACCCAAAACGGCGATATATGAATTATTTTTAAAGATTTAGAACAGCTCCTTATATACCTACTGTATACACATACAAAATGCTGCATCAAACAGATTAGTAAGGCAAAAATAAAATAATAATAATAATAAAGATAAGATAAAGACTCCATAGTGGATTCCAAGTGATCAAGGGCTTAGGACGTTCCACTTCAGCCCCTTGCAAGGGTTTCATTAGTAGTGGGCACTTGTGCAACATAATCATAAAACGAGTCAAAATTTGGCCTGGGATGTCCCAACACCTACAGCTGCGGTCTTGACCACTTGTCTACTTACATGACGTACTTCCTATATGGCCCAAGTGTTCAACTGGGTGTGAAGACAGCAAGTCTGTGTAGAACTTTTGATTATCCGATGGGAAACACTTACAATGTATTGTTAAAATACAAGTAAAGTTTTTACAGAACTTTATTTACACAGTCTGTATTACTTTACACTTTAAAATAAAATTTCGAATTGTATGTTCAATAGTTGCAAACTTTTATTCATCTGGGTACTTTTTGCCTAATCTTTTATGAATACTGTGAGTTTTTTGTTTACTATGTAGGAACAAAACCTTCTGACTGCCTATTCGTGCGAGTCATTGAATCATTCACTCAACCGATTCGTTCGTACACTAATTCATTCAGGAAGTAAATGTCGCTTTGTTGCACTGACCAGTCGATTTTATGTCTTTGCTAATATTGTCAACATTGCCTCAAAAGTGTAAGTTACTACGAAATACAAACACTTAGTTTGTTGAACTGTTGTGTAAAAACTATTTCACATTTATTTATTAATTCTATAAAAAAATTTAACTTCCGGTTTCATATATATTTAATTAACAAAAACAGTCCGTCATGCTCCTTGACACTGCAAACTAGTATTTGTTTTCATATTAGTGTCATTTATTATGTAAACACTGGTTTGCGGCGCAAATTTCTAACAAGCCATTAGTGGCTAATCAGTCGGAAGTCTCAGAAAGTAACTTCCTCCCACTTTGGAAAACAAGGTGAGACTTATATCAGTAACACATTGTGCGCCTATGTGAAAGCACATTCATCAGTAAACAAACAATGTTCAGTTTCACGACAAATACATATAAACATGCTCAGCATTTCCCCATGTAAATATCCAAATCTTGAGAGTGGATCTGTCTCCAGTTTCGTAACTCTAGCATCACTCTTTCATGTGGAGGCTTTATCTTAGGTGGGAATCGTGTGAAGTTTGAGGTTATGCTGACGTGTCCGTACATTGGCAGATTGTGGTGTTGATATTATAGTGAAACAGAGATGCAAACTGCACAGTTGTAGACAGGATATCCACAATATATCCTATCAGGTGATATTTTGAGTGTGTCAGAACGTTTGGAGCCTATACTGACATTTTATTAATTTAAAACAATTATTCAGTTTCAAATATAAATATATACAGTAGGATACACTATCGTTCAAAAGTTCAGAGTTGGCAAGATTCAGATTCTCTTTTCTAATTATAATTTTTTTTATTGAAAATAGAGTAAACAGTAATATTGTGAAATATTATTACTAAAAATATTAATATTACATGATCCTTCTGAAATCATTCTAATATGCTGATTTGGTGGAATATTTTTGTGGAAACCGTGACTTTTTTTTCAAGATTCTTTAATGAATGGTGTGTGGGTGTGTGTGTGTAGTTTGACTTTTTATGTAGTTATATATAAAATATTATAGCATATATATTATATATTAATCAGCACAATTAGTGTGAAACATTTAATTGAATTAAAATGTGTTAAATTATCTAAACCTAAGGGTGCATCTTAGTACGTAAACAATATATCAAATTGCTAATATGCATTTGTGGTAGATACTTTTGTTTTTCTGACAGTGTACTGTGTGTGTGTGTGTGTGTGTGTGTGTACTCACAGTCCAGTTATCCATGTCTTTGCGATACTGAAGCTGGTACACAAGAGTTCCTGTGATTTTTGAGGATGCAGGATACTGGCTTCTCCAGGACAGCAGACGACCTCCGTTATCAGTCATCGTCTCCGTCAAGTCAATTGGGGCCCTAACTTTTCCTGATATCACAGAAATGCTACGGTGAAAGGCTTTTCCATGCCAGAGATGCTTTAGAAGTTAAATGCACACACTCACCTTCGTCTGCAATTCTGAGAGTGGTGGCTTTGGGTACACAGGGCACTTTGAAGTAGAGAACGTGATCTGCTCCTATAGCAAACCTGTCAGTGTTATAGCGACACGTGTGAGAGATCTTCCCACTGGGTAAAAGCACACTGGATCTATTTGAGACGCAAGGTGTTTCTTCTCTACAGACAGGGAGAGAGAGTTTACAAAAGTTAATTTTCCATATTGTAGTCTTTCTTTCTTTCAGTGTTTGTTTGCATTAGTTTTTAGTTTTTTTCCACTTACTCTAAAACTGTGTCATCGTAGTCCCCATAGTACAATTTAGGCATGTTTTCTGTATCTTGTGAATGAACATGTGGATCGACCTCCCATGTGCACTGCACATAGGTCATGTAGTCATTGTGGCACTGCAAGGACTCCATCACTGCAGATTCTGAAAAAAAAAAAAGAGTTCAAAGGTCAGTATTAAGTGTAATGACATCGGTTAATTCAGTTATGGGTTGCGCTCTCTTTGCCCTCAAAACCTCGACGGAGGCGACACCCTTGTGTTTACGATGTGTGTGTGTTCACTTCTGTATGTGTGCACATGGATGAGTTGAATGCAGAGCAAATTTTTTTTACTTGTTTTTTTTCACTTTTCACTTTCGCTATATTTATTTTATTTCAGCTGGTTGCCATGGCAAGATTTTTCATTTTAATGAAATCTTTTTTTTTTTTTTTTTTTTTTTTTTACATTTTTGCTAATTTATATATATATAAAAAAAAAATGATTCCATTGCATAAGTATTCATACCCTTATCGAGGACAGTTGAAATTTAGCTCTGGAGCATTCATAACTTTTTTTTTTTCAGTGCTGTCTTTTCTCTCTCTCTCTCTCTCTCTCCCCAGACATTTGGCCACAAACAGGAACTTCGAGTGACTTACTAGTCTGACAAAGCTCTAGGTGATGTAAGTTTTGCATTGCTAAACCTAAAGGGATTTTTTTTTTAATTAATATTTTTAGATTCTGCAAGGCTCTCGAGAATAGTTAGAAGAGAACTTCTAAAATCAGACCTTCAGAGCTGGTTTATACTGGCTAGTCAAAGTCACATCCTGAATTACAAGTGTCTGCAAAGGAAAATCTCTATTGATGTTTATAGATTGGTCTAAGATAAGGATTCATGTCGGATGGGATAATAACATTTATATGTATGAGTCCAGAACGGTAATAGAGGCCACTTGAAGATTAGAGAAACCACTGATAAGGGTTTATCTTGTGGACACAGCCCTGAACTTAACAGGTTAAAAAAAAAGAAAAAGAAAAAAAGATTTGAATGCAATAATGTCTGAGAGTGTTATCTTTCTCTCTCACCTTCCACAGGTGTGACTTCATGAGGAGGACACTGTTCATCACTGATGTCTCCTCTGACCAGCAGAGTGAATCCAACCATATGCAGAATCCACGTGGAGAACATTGTAGCTGAGATCCTAGATCACAAAGCCAGGCGCTTTTCACAGCAGGTGGTTCTGCCGGTTACTTTCAAGATATCTGGATATTTAGAAACCAGCGCTGATTATTAGAGCCATTCAGTTTTAATTGTACAGTTCAACCTACCTCATGTCATCTTAGCAGCATTTCACCCTTACTGACTTCAAAATAGCTTATCTTGTGTTCCTGTTTTAGGTGAGCTATCACTTTAAGAACAAATGTGACAACACACATCATGTTGTTATAAAAGCAAACACAGCCTTATAGGTCTAAAAACACAGCACAGACATGCTTCTGAGAATTCTCATTGTTTAAAGCAGAAAACTTACTTTCTTTTTCGTCTCACGTGTGCGCTGACAAAAACAACACACACATGCGCTTTTTTCCCCCCTCTTTAAAAAACATTTGTAACTGAAAGCATTTCCATGATGCAAACTAAGCAACCTTTAAAGGTGAAGTGTGTCTCAAGTAATTTCTGTGCCACCAAACAAAACTGTAAAAATAATGAGTTTTCAAGCATGTGTCCTGAACGCTCCTCCCGTCTACCATTGGTCCGACAAACAGATTGTTTCCCATCAAACACTTATCATGGGTTGTGTCTAGAGGTAGAAGTGTTTTAACACAGAAAATTACACGAAAGTGAAAACTTTTGAAAGTTTGACAAGGCATCTACAAAATCAAAGAAACACACATTTACACATTGTTGCATATATTATATTGCTTACTGTTTGTGACAAAAGCATGGTGACCTCCAAATCCATCTTTCAATGAAGAATTCAAAATCCATCTTTTAATGAATGGAGCGCTTCAGGAAACAGGTGCACATCTTAAAAAATACAGTAGATCTCCATGCAGCAGGTTTCGTTCAATAGCGGTACATAAAACCACACCGCTGGCGTGAATCTGATCATGTACCCGTAACCCACTAATAGAGCTATGCAGCGTAAAAACAGACGTAGTACTGTACGTCGCAATACATTTCTCGCAACTGCCAGGAAACGAAAGAGAGGGATTTCCCTAAGCTTAAAAGAGGGTGAGGGGCGTCGGGGGAAAGAGATGTGGTCACACAGAACACGTTCTGTTGGGTGACTTTAAAACCTTTTTAGTTTGTAAAAGTTAGTTCAGTTTCTTATGTTTTTATGTTGTTATTAATTTTCTGCTTTCATTTAGAGGCGTACGGCGTATGGTAGGTGTGCTATATTTAGCTGTGGTAAAGTACATGCCTGAACGTAGGTGAGTGAACTCACTGAAAGAGTGGAAAAACAACTAAAACAAGTTTTACCTCACTCCTTGTTCCTACAGTGACATAAACTGTGTTTTCCACATGAAGAACCTTGGAGGTCTTGACTGCATGCGCTGGTAGCTTGTTTTTGTGAAATGTATCTTTATTTTTTATTTTTGTGTTAAGCACAATACACTAAATATAGCCATATTCATGCTTAAAAGCAACATTAGGTTTTTTGTTTTGTTTTATTATTTTAGATAAAAATGTTGAACATTTCCAGAGAATCTTAGGGATTAAGATTGTAATTGTCTTTATTTTTTGGGGGGGGGTTTCTGATAATCAGTTAATAATCTGGGTAGGCCTATTGATCAACATAGCATAGCAAGGTTTTTCTTTTCTTGGATTTTAAGATCCCAAACCAGACGTTTCCTAGTATAAATGTATCTATGATTGCTTCCCTTTTCCAGTTTTCAACCCGTTTTCTGCTTTAAACATAAATTATTTAGATGCTCTTTGATCCACATAAAGATCATGATAAAGATTATTTATACAACACCCACAACATTTTGTCTATTCATAGGTCATTTTATCTCATTTTATTTTTATTATTATTATTACTTCATTAACACACTTAAATTATAATAAATATTAGTGTATCATATTTTACACTTCCTAAGTGTAACTTACTGTTACTTAAGTGTAACCTACCGTTAATATCAGAAGCTCAAAACTTATTATTGTATTTAATACTCTTACTCATTTCATACCATACATATATATTAACTTCAGTCAGTGACTATATATAATTTCAATAGCTCAAAGCCTAAACTAAAAAAAAAAAAAAAACCTTGAAAACTCAGTGTATTATTGAGTTTCATACTCCTCTAAACATATATACATGTTTTACAAAGTCCTTACCTGTTTCTCTGTCATCAAGAAAGGCTTGTAAATGTTCCATTCATCAGCGCTTAGATAAAAGAGTTGGTCCGTTACAGTCAACTTCAAATCAGTATGCTTGCCTAGTGCGTGTTTGAGGCTGTGCTCTCGTTACTGAAGTGCATATACACACATGAGATCATTTACTTGAAAAACCTCAAAGCCAATAGTTCCTTTTTTTTCTTGGTTTGGTAAAAACATGAGTTGCTGGGTCATCAGAAACAGTCTTTCCACAGGAACAGAGTTTACATGCAGCTAAATATGATCCAGAAACAGAATAAAGTCTGGATTAATACATTATAATGACAGTATTCACATTTAAAGCATGAACACCAGACATGGAGAGTCACAGCTCCCAGAAGCATGGAAGAACACATCTACACGTATTCACACCGATATACACAATTTCACACTTAAACACCCACACTGACTCGCTTACATGCTAAGAAACACTCTTGAACCACATATGCAGACTCAAACGCTGTAACAAGCTCTTTAATAAAAAGCAGGATATATTGGAAGTGCCAGAAAATTCTCTCTCTTTCTCTTTCTCTTCCTCTTCCTCTTTCTGTCAGTGCTCCAAAACCAAAAATGCTTAAATCTCTAACACTCATTTTGAGCAATGCTAGTTATTCTGTTCGCATTAGAAAGTGACACTTGATTGTATTTTTGGCCTTTTTAATTCACGGCTTGCCATGGTATAAACTGGGGTTGGACAAAATAAAGTGAACACCCTTTATTAAAAGGGTTAATAACAGTGTAGTATGAATTGTGTAACATTGTTAAGGGCAAATCAGGGGAACCTTGGGCCTACATAAAACTGGGTGGGCAAAGTGTAGCATATGAAAACTGCATATTAGATTGCCAGCAGAAAATATAGCACAAAGATTAGATACACAATGCTACTAAAGCACTGAATTTTTTTTTTTTAATTTCAACATTTACTAATAAGTTATTAAAATTTTTCAATTTGTCGATATCGATAATTATCAGGATAAATGTCAAATTTGTTAAGTTTAAAGGCAGATTTATGCTCCAAAGGTAAAGTTGTAGAAACCATTTACTCTTGGTTTTAAACTTCTCTTTATGATCAGAACATGACAAACACTTCATGTTTTGGAATTGTCTACACCTTTCCAGTCATTTTTCCTTCACAAAATAAATATCTTACTAGAAAAAAAATTTAATTATTAGTTTGTGAATGTTCTAATTAAGTTCTAATAATGTTTCAAATTAAGAAACAGGGTTGTGTTGCTTGTGTTTTATGAAAACCAGTATTCGAAATAGGCTACAGTTAGTATAAATGCACAAACTGTAATTATGTTCTATTACTCCTTTAATACATTCAGTACATGTCTACATAAAAAATATAATAAAATTCAATATGAATTCCCATAATTCTGACAAAATGCTATGGCGTTTTGGTGTTACTATAGTAAATGATGGCCAATTTATAGATTGAAAAGCCTTCACACAGTGTTTCTCATGTTTGTCCGCGCTGTTTCACCTGCCTTTAAACTTTAAGTCGTTTAAATCAGCGAGTCATTTTTGTTGTTTACTGAATTACAGTGCTTTACACATCAGGTTTATAACACAGCCTTTGCAGGACGCAGCCTTTAAATTGGGACAGCCTTCTGGACCACCATGATGCAATCTGCCATCAAATGCACACTTCGAAAGACGTAACCTATGAATTGGGAGCAGCTTCTGGGAGTGGCTCGGAAGAGAGGGGCGGGGTCAGCAGAGCTCATTAAAACTTAAAGTAAAATGCTACAAAATGGCTTGCTCTTCTGAAAAGAGCTGTTTTTGACGGGGTAAAAAAAAGGTTCAAAATGACGGAAACAAAATTTTTTTTTTAGCTCAAATATTCGAATATGATATTGGTGGAGAACGCCCATCCTGTGCCGCTACTAGCCATTTTGGTGCCCTAAGCATAATTACTTTATGATTCCCCCCACTGCGACCAAAAAAACCCGGAACGGACCATCCTGCAGGGGGGGGGGGTACTTTCAAGACTAGACTGGAGCAATTATTAAATATCTTTCTTGTTCCCCCTTTTTTGTTACATATACATGGCTAAAAGGTGGCTAATATTTCTATAGGCTACTGAAATAATACTGGCATTTAAAAAAAAAAAATTCATTAGGCTATTTTTGGTGCCCCCTCAGCACTTGGTGCCCTACGCACAGTGCGTGATGCGCGTGGTGGGAGCGGCGGCTCTGCGCCCATCCCTAGTTCTGACATCTCTTTGTCTAAGGTGGTTCTCAGTGTCCCACACCTGCTCCCATTCTACAATTGGTCACCATTTGCAGAATGTGATCATAATGAATTTATGCATTTAGCAGACGCTTTTGTCCAAAGCGACTTACATTGCATTCAGTCTAACAATTTTCTCCTAACATGTGTTCCCCCGGGATTCGAACCCCCAGCATCGCGCTTGCTAACGCAATGCTCTACCACTTGAGCACCAGGAACACTAAATGTTCAGAATCATCCCAAATGGTCTACAAACAACATAGCTGATGAATTTCTTCTTATCTATAATAATTAATCCATTTTGGGAAATGAGCATGATCAAACATATTGGGTAGTGGAATCTGGACTGAGGCACTTTGACTTCTCATTGCCCACATAAGTGCCAAAGCTCAATGCATTACTCAATGCATGTATTAACCACAAGACTGTGGCCACAGAGGGCATGATTTCAACTGATTAAAAGCTGTCTTCATTATAAAACATAACTCCATCAAGAAAGTATGAATGAAATTTCAGCCATAAAATTCACTTAAAAAAGCTGAAACCTTTTATGTACTGTACAGTGATGTGAAACTTCAATGCTTCCTGACCACAAGGGACTGGCCATAAATGAGATACTAATATCCCCGCCACAAAAATAGTTCGTATAGAGCACCAGGTTGGATGACAAATGGCAGTCTTCATGAAATTTGCATCTACATGAATGCTGTACCAACATTTCATCAGCGTGCTTCAACTGAACCTTTCCAGTGCCTTATTGTGAGAATTGTTTTTTGGGACAAATATTTTTAGTGTTCCCCAGCTGCACTGATCAGATTTTTCATCATTAAAGTGCACTGTTGGTCTTTAAGACTTCTGTGGAAATCTCAAGGCAGGAAACACTGTTGTATGGGGAAAAAAATGAAAAAAGAAACAAAGATAGATAGAGAAAGATTGTGTGAAGATATGACAATACTGTACTTTGTGGTGGAAAATGCTAACTGTTTCTTTACAGATAATCAGATCAAGCATCTATACAGTAGATCACAATGTTGTCATGAGTGAAAGCATATCTTAATGTTTGATTCATATCGTGAAAACGTGTCATTGTTTTGTATTGTTTTTGTTTTATATTTCATTCGTAGAAGAGATCTCGATAAGCATTAATTCTATGTATAGCAGTATCTTCACTGATGACGAGAGTGTGAATATTTTATGTACACAATGCAGTAAAACGGTACGTCATTTTACACAGTACTGCACTTGCCATTCGTCTCATTTTGAGGAACACTTTGAAAAAAAACCCCGTAATATAACACTTGACTCGGTTATACAGAAAAGAGGTAAACATTTTGGAAAATGTGTGAAGATTTGATAAGAAATTCTGTCTCTCTGGAAAATAATGAGTGCGGACAGGAAGAGAACATTGTAAAATATACATATTTGCTTTGCTTGGATATACAGTTTACTTTACTTTACAAAGAGCTTATAATATGAGCTCAGTACCTGTTAAACATCAGTTTGTGTCCATGCAGACTTTTAAACAAAGTCCTGGCCACCTGATCCTCCAGAATTTTTATGAAAAACCAACAACAACGCAACATCTTAATTGCAGCCAACCATTGATATTTTTTGCATGCAGTATGCATCAGATGAACTGTCGATGTTCTGTGGCCATCATCTGATGCTGAAATTAGCATGCAAACTATGTACCCGAAAGTATTTGAGCATTATTTGTGTAAATGGATGCATATTTTTTAAATCTATAAAAAATAGTTTTGGCATACTATATTCAATCAGCTATATGTTGTAAAAAATAGTATTCAGTTTGTGAATATGTGTGAATTGTGAACGATCATTATCCATTGTCTGACCACTTTTTATTTTTATTTATACACAGTGTTTTTTCTTTTTGTGTTTTGTGACTTAGTGTAGTGTACTATATATGTCATCAGGTTTTTTTTTCTTTTTTTTATAAATTCAGTCCTTTCCCACTCTCTAGATTGTATTCATTTGCAGAGCAGTTTTACCTTCTCAGAATCATGTGTATGTGTTTGTGTGTGTGTGTGTGTGTGTGTGTGTGTGTGTGTGTGTGTGTGTGTGTGAGTGTGAGTGTGTGTCTATGTATGAAAGTTTGCATATTCATGCATGACTGATATGTGGTTCCCCTATATCTAATTTAATGTTCGTTCGACTTCACACCTTCACGCTTTGATGTGTGTTTTATTTTAGGACAGAGAATATTATCAAACCCCCTTTATCCTTATTCTTCTTTGAAAGAATGTAATTGTAGGATGCAAGCATTTGAATGTATTTTTGGTTTCTGAGTTCAATAACTTAGCAATTTAATAAAAAGTCATTGTCTTTCATTCATAAGGTCAATTAGACATTTATAGCACTTGTTAGTCATTTAGCTGCTGACACTACACGTCAGTGGAGAACTTTTGAATCATTGACTGAATTCAGACGAACATGTGTTGAAGTCACATGCCCTTGAATATAAATGTCTCTTATTGGACTCTCACAAACTACCCCAAATATCACTCTGTTAAACTCTGTGCCCTGTGATTACCTTTTTCCCCCCAGAGCCTTGAGTGATTCTCTCAGACATTTCTCTGAAAGGTTTGCGCACTCAAGTCTTCTTAACACGGCTCCCTGCTGACAAGTGTTGCATCTTTTTTTCAGTGTGAACTCAAAAAGCAACACTAAAGTTATACCTTCCTTATTTTAACGTTTTCAGGACCTTTTTTTCCACTGTTAAACCTTCATATAGTTGATTTTAAGTTGTGCTACTCTAAAACCAGACAGTGACTCATAACGAACAGGTAGGATGGTTGTGTGGCCAAAAATTACTTTCACTTCATGTTAGGTGTTTTACAGGAATTGTTTTTTTGAAGTAACTTTGTGTTTGTTGTAGACTGAACCCTAAAAATGTCACATTAAAGCATTCTACGCCACAGAAATGGAGGGTTTAAGGTCTTTTATAAATCAACTCACTTGATTTATGAGGTGTAATGTGATTTAGTGTGTTGTTTTAGGATATATACACTGTAGTATAATACCTTGAGGAGTTTAATGTTTACATTTAGCTGACACTTATCCAAAGCGACTTACACTTGTTGAGGTCGCATGCCTCTGGAGCAACTAGGGGTTAAGTGTCTTGCTCAGGGACACATTGGTGTCTCACAGTGGATTCGAACTTGGGTCTCTCACACAAACAGCATGTGTCTTATCCACTGTGCCAACACCACCCCTATATCTCTGTTTAATAATATGAGAAAGCTCTAACAATCTGATAGCCAAGTATGAAACAAGGAGAACATTTAAAACAGGTGGGCACTGTAAAATGTCCACAGCTAGTGGATATTATCTGTTTCACCAGGAATTGTAGATGTCCTTGTGCTTACAAGACAAATCCTGAACATTTTAATAAAAGTGACTGGTCGAGTGTTATTAGTACTGTAAATGAGTTTGCCCCTATAGTGCCACCTACCGTTTTTACTTGACATATCTGTTAATATTTTAACTTCAGATTACTAAATAAAGATGTTCTGTGTGGAAAAAAAAGTGTTTCTTATTCTTGAACCGAATGCATCATAATAATGCAAGTGAACACACACAGTTGCTTCCCGGCAGTGTCTTGGTAAGAACAAGTTCCTTAGAAGTTGCAAATTCTTTATGATGTAATACTTTCTGAAGTGAGTCTACTTCCTGTCAGCACAGCTGAGGCAGATTATCTGGCTCTAAATTCTTTATTATAGTATTAACATATTCATATTGAAAACTCATTTTATTAATTTTTATACCCATACAGAAGTCACATGGATTGAAATACAGTATTAATAAATAGATTTCCATATATTTAAATATTTTATTTTTATTGATTTTGGCCGCTTTTTAATATTTGTAACATATATTAAATATATGTAAGTAGATTTTTAATCAGAAATATTAACATTTATTTTTCCTTAGTATATAAATAAATTTAGATATCAGACTATAACTGTAAATGTAAATATATTCATTTGCAATATATTTCCATATAATAATTTCTAATATTTGTTAACATATTACGTTTCGGTACATGAAAACATATAAAATGTCTATAAATGCAAATATATTTTAAAACATTCCAACATTTAATTAAATAAACTTGAACATGTTTTATAGAATATATTCCCAATTACTCAAACAGTATTTAAATAATTAAATATACACACATACAGATTATAATTTGCCCCTTCAAAATAAATAGAATACAAACAAAATTTGGATACTGAAAAACAGAAAAAAATCTCCAAGAAATGTAACTTAAAAACTGTGAAAATATAAACTGACTTATTTATATAAAGATTACATTTATCAACACCAGTTCAGCATGAACCAACAGAAAATATGAATGCTAAATAAGGAAAATAAGTAAATAAGAAATAACAAATTTACAATCGTATGTGCAGTTATATTCCAATAGACAGTTCTGTATAGGTAAATTATGTGCAAATTTTTTACTGTAGACTAGTGTGTGTGTGTTAAATAAGTAAGTGTATGAGTGTATCATAAGTGTAGTGTGTTCTACAGTTATTGTCAAGTGTTCATGAGATGGATTGCCTGAGGAAAGAAACTGTTTCTGTGTCTGGTCGTTCTGGTGCTCAGAGCTCTGTAGCGTTGACCAGACGGCAACAGTTCAAGGAGAGAGTGTGCTGGGTCTAATTAAAATTTATATTAAATTTCAATCTAATTCATTCCTGGGATGCAAAGCAGAATTTTCATCAACATTACTCCAGTCTTCAGTATCACATGTTCAATCGGGACCACTTCCGTCAAGTATATTTATGAAAATTATATTGCATAGAGTTAGTGCTGGCGGTATGGTTATGTTCTGTGCAACGCTCCACATGCCTGTCCATGCAGCCATGCTTGGACAGAGCGGGGAGAGCAGCAAGACAAACCCCCCTGGGGTACAGAACAGAACCATTATATGCATACACAATTACAATTCACAATTACATGAGCTGTAAACGAAATGTGATAGATACTGCTTCCAATGAAGACACTGTAAAGAAAGAACAAAGTTAGATCGGATTACAGGTTCAGTTGGTGGAGTTGGGGTTGGAGGAGGGAGTTAATTGCAAGCAGCGATGTGATGAAAGAGATGATGAAGAATGGGAATTTAAATAGACCGCATGTGGTAGGTGTCAAGATTGGATATCATTCTGATAGCTGATTTATTATCAGTGCTGGAAACTGTTGTGCTGCTTAATATTTTTTTGAAACCTGTGTTAGGATTCTTTTATGAATAAATGTTAAAATGAAGAGGATTTATCTATTTTCTAACAATATACTCTACAGTTTGAAACTTTGTGGTCAGTAAAAATTTTTTTGTGAAAGAAATTTGAAAGAAACTTTTATTCAGCAATGATGAATTAAATTGATAAGTAGTGATAGAAAAGATTGACATAACATTACAGCAAATACAAAGAAAAATTATAGAAAACAATTAGATATTTCCATATATTGATAGGGTAAGCTTATCAACACTGGACTGTGTCTTGCCTAGAAATAATCTGACGATGAAGCAGGTCTACAGGGTGCCATTGGAACGCAATTCAGAGAGAGTCAAAGAATTGCATACTCAACACTGTGTAAATTATACATATTTCAGTATTGTAATCATAATATTAATAGTGACCACGCCATTTCTATTTCTGATATTGTCATGTGTGTTTCACAGAGTCCTTGAGCTAGAGGTGGCTGCAGTAAAGCACCAGTTCATCTTCACTGATGAGGTTGGATTCAACCTCACAAAAAGACGAAAGAGGGGAAGGAATAACATCGGCCAGCGTGCCATTGTTGAAGTCCCTGGCCAGCGTGGAAGGAACATCACAATCTGTGCAGCGGTTACCCACCATGGCGTCATCCATCCCCATGTAACACTGCCATCACATTCCTGGACACTCTACACAACACACTCATTCCCCCAGATCAGACAGACAGCCCAGAGCAGCTCAGGTACGTTGTCATTTGGGACAACGTAAGTTTCCACCGGGCTGCTCTGGTTCGTAACTGGTTCATTGCCCACCCATGCTTTTTAGTTGTTTATCTCCCCCCATGTTCCCCATTCCTCAATCCTATTGAGGAATTTTTTTCTGCCTGGAGATGGAAAGTGTATGACCGAAATCCAAAAACGCATATACCCCTTCTCCAAGTTATGGAAGACGCGCAACTATATAGCAGTTGATGCTGTTCATGGCTGGACTCATTTCCCCTGCTGCTTGGCCAGGGAAAACATTGCTTGTGATGTGGATGAGGTGCTGTGGCCAGACCGAAACCGAAATATGTCTTTTTTTTAAATACATATATATATATATATATATATATATATATTTTTTTTTTTTTTTTTTTACAACACACTTATGTACTGTCTGTTGTGAGTGTAACACTGAACCAAATAAAGATCAAAGTCATTAATGATGAATGGAGAAGTGTTTTCCATTCATCATAGTGTTTTACATAGTCTATTCACATGATGGTTTGTGTGTGTCATTTGAAAACTAAATACCATTTTGAGAAGAAAGAACATTGTTTTGAATGTAAAGTTTCATTTTGCAAGAGAATTGAGGGGTTTTACCCATTGTGTGTGTGTTTCTCTACTATAGGAGAGGAAGAATTGTACAAACTTGTTGAATCATCTAAACCAACAACATGTATGTTAGACCCTATACCATCTAAGCTCCTAAAAGAGGTGCTTCCAGAAGTCATAGATCCTCTTCTGACTATTATTAATTCCTCATTGTCATTAGAATATGTCCCCAAAACCTTCAAACTGGCTATTATTAAGCCTCTCATCAAAAAAAAAAAAAACACAATTTGACCCCAAAGAACTAGTTAATTATAGACCAATATCGAATCTCCCTTTTCTGTCCAAGATACTAGAAAAGGTGGTATCCTCACAATTATATTCCTTCTTAGAGAAAAATGGTATATGTGAGGATTTCCGGTCAGGATTTAGACCGTATCATAGTACTGAGACTGCTCTCCTTAGAGTTACAAATGATCTGCTCTTATCATCTGATCGTGGGTATTTCTCTCTATTAGTTTTATTGGATCTTAGTGCTGTGTTTGACACAGTTGACCACAGCATTCTTTTGCATAGACTTGAACACTTTGTTGGCATCAATGGAAGTGCATTAGCATGGTTTAAATCATACTTATATGACCGCCATCAGTTCATAGCAGTGAATGAAGATGTATCATATCGATCACAAGTGCAGTATGGAGTACCTCAAGGCTCAGTACTAGGGCCGCTACTCTTCACGCTTTATATGTTACCCTTGGGAGATATCATCAGGAAACATGGTGTTAGCTTTCACTGTTATGCTGATGATACTCAGCTCTATATTTCTTTGCGGCCCGGTGAAACACACCAATTTGAAAAACTAATGGAATGCATAGTCGATATAAAAAACTGGATGACAAGTAATTTATTACTGTTAAATTCAGAAAAAAAACAGAGGTGTTAATTATAGGACCTAAAAACTCTACTTGTAAAAACCTAGAACACTGTCTAAGACTTGATGGTTCCTCTGTCAATTCTTCGTCATCAGTTAGGAACCTAGGTGTGCTATTTGATCAAAATCTTTCCTTACAAAGCCACGTTTCTAGCATTTTTAAAACTGCATTTTTCCATCTCAAAAATATATCTAAATTATGGCCTATGCTCTCAATGTCACATGCAGAAATGTTAATCCATGCATTTATAACCTCAAGGTTAGATTATTGTAATGGGTGGATGTTCTGCACGCTTAGTAAACAAATTACAGCTAGTCCAAAATGCAGCAGCAAGAGTTCTTACTAGAACCAGGAAGTATGACCATATTAGCCCGGTCGTGTCATCGCTGCACTGGCTCCCTATCAAACATCGTATAGATTTTAAAATATTGCTTATTACTTATAAAGCCCTGAATGGTTTAGCACCTCAGTATTTGAATGAGCTCCTTTTACATTATACTCCTCTACGTCCGCTACGTTCTCAAAACTCAGGCAATTTGATAATACCTAGAATATCAAAATCAACTGCGGGCGGCAGATCCTTTTCCTATTTGGCGACTAAACTCTGGAATAACCTACCTAACATTGTTCGGGAGGCAGACACACTCTTGCAGTTTAAATCTAGATTAAAGACCCATCTCTTTAACCTGGCTTACACATAACATACTAATATGCTTTTAATATCCAAATCCGTTAAATGATTTTTAGGCTGCATTAATTAGGTAAACCGGAACCGGAAACACTTCACATAACACCCTATGTACTTGCTACATCATTAGAAGAATTGCATCTACTCTAATATTTGTCTGTTTCTCTCTTGTTCCGAGGTCACTGTGGCCACCAGATACAGTCTGTGTCCAGATCAGAGGATCACTGCAGTCACCCGGATCCAGTACGTATCCAGACCAGATGGTGGATCAGCACCTAGAAAGGACCTCTACAGCCCTGAAAGACAGCGGAGACCAGGACACCTAGAGCCCCAGATACAGATCCCCTGTAAAGACCTTGTCTCAGAGGAGCACCAGGACAAGACCACAGGAAACAGATGATTCTTCTGCACAATCTGACTTTGCTGCAGCCTGGAATTGAACTACTGGTTTCGTTTGGTCAGAGGAGAACTGGCCCCCCAACTGAGCCTGGTTTCTCCCAAGGTTTTTTTCTCCATTCTGTCACCGATGGAGTTTCGGTTCCTTGCCGCTGTCGCCTCTGGCTTGCTTAGTTGGGGTCACTTCATCTACAGCGATATCATTGACTTGATTGCAAATGAATGCACATACACTATTTAACTGAACAGAGATGACATCACTGAATTCAATGATGAACTGCCTTTAACTATCATTTTGCATTATTGAGACACTGTTTTCCAAATGAATGTTGTTCAGTTGCTTTAACGCAATGTATTTTGTTTAAAGCGCTATATAAATAAAGGTGACTTTGACTTTGACTTTTTTGATTTGTGTATAGAGTTCTGAGAGTATGCGAGAGAGAGTCCTGGGTGCCTTGTCTCCAAAGATTTGATTGATGAGGGTCATAAAAGCCATCTGGTTGTACTTTACCTCAAACTAAAAAAAGAAGCCAATGTAGAGCAACGAAACAAACCAAAAGTTGGCGTTTGTCAAGATGTTAGAAAAAGTTAAAAAAAATAAAAAAGATGGTATGCATTTACGCTGATCTCAAATAAAATGCGTCAGACCCCGTCTTTAAAACACCAGCACAAGATACTTGTCCAAACTATGTCGTACTCTAGTTAGCACTAACTACAATTTTAAAAATCGAGACCATTACTGACAGAGAGTTGAACAAAATAAAAAAGATCCCACAGCAGAGTTTGTGAAGTCTCCAGTAAATCAACCTCACAGCACAGCCGACACACTCAGAATGCTTATGTCCGGTCCCACTCAAACCACTTATTCTTCTACTTTGAGGCAAAGCTTTAGGTGCATTTTCCGCCACCTACAGGGCAGGAGTGTGGAGCATTGACCTTAATGAAAACTAACTCAAACATAAGAGATAAAAGAAATACAAAAATTTTATAAATAATAATAATAATAATAAACTTAAATCCTGTTTATCAACTCTTTGAGATACTTAATCTGTGAAACATTTCTATAGTCACATCTTTATTTGACAATTTCTAAAATGAGATCTGATTTATTTCTATATTAAGTGTTTCTGTAAGTTGTAATCTTTCGTTGTCATTTCTTTTACATTTTATTAAAATAGGTTCAACTGTTTCAGGAATTCTATATGTGCAGGTATCCATAAAAAATAAATATTTGTTTTTGTTTATATTCTGAACAAACTCTGTAAAATGACTGACAAAATGTATTTTCTAGTTGAAGATTTGCCACTCTTTAAACTTGATAGTGCTGAAAATGAGTCTGAACTACTTTAGGTATATTAACGTGTTCAACCCACTGAAAAACCAAAAATATGACAATCATTTCTGTAGTATAAACTGACGGATGATTAGATGTTCTTTTTTGCTATTCTATAACTAACCCTTGGAACATATGTGTCGTGTTTCAGGATCGTTTGATCCATCTGTGTATATGAGTTACTTTAAAACTAGGTTAGCCTATATGATTTTTATCTTATATGAGATATGAATGTGGTAAGTCAAGATGGTATTTTCTTGCCAAAGAAACTTTTACAACTTTTACACGAAAGGCTAAATATATCATCTCAAGTAATGCATAGAAACGCGTCTGGTGTCTGGCATCTGATGTCTTTGTGTTTACTGTTACGACCATGTCAGCGAAGATTGTAAAACATCTAAAGGTTTTCGGGGTTTGCAACTCATATATTTATAACCAAAATATATATAGCCTATATATAATACTTATTTTATGTAAATATATATATATATATATATATATATATATATATATATATATATATATATATATATATATATATATATACAAAGAGCTGGGTAGTAATGGATTACATGTAATCTGGATTACGTAATCACATTCCAAAACTCAAGTACTTGTAATTGGAGTAAACTACTTTTTAAAATACTCGTAATCAGACTACAGTTACTTTTGTATGGATTACATGATTACATTTTATTTACACAATGGTAATAAGTTGTTCACAATTCATTGACTTTCCTAAATTTCCTTTTTTTTTTGTCTTCTTCAAAATTCATATGCACTTCAAGCGTTTTATTAGATTAAATATTTAACCTGGCAGTAATATTACTGTGAATTTCATGTTTTTCAATATTGGTTTTTGTAGTGTAGCTGTTTTAAAAAATTTACTTAATTATAAGTAATAAATTATTAGTTATATTCAGTGTTACTAGTAAACACTAACAGCAAGGCAGATTAATGTTAGTATTTTGTAAATTTTAACTGTCCACACATTGCATTTGAAAAAGAAGGAATTGTTGCTCTTGTTGGTGAATTAAATATATTTTGTGGAATATATTTTTTCTTTATAATGTCAAAATAGTACAAGATTAGGCTAATTCAATATATGTGCTATCAAATAAGGGTTAGCACAAATATAATCTAAATGTAGTCCAAAAGTAATCAGATTACGTTAACAAAAATGTGTAATCTAAGAGATTATATTGCTGACTACAAATTTTGTCATGTAATCTGTAATCAGTAACTGATTACAATTCACAAGTAATCTACCCAGCTCTGTATATATATATATATATATATATATATATATATTCCACAAGGCAAAATAAAAACAGAATTTATTAAAATGACCTCGTTCAAAAGTTTACACACCCATAAATCTTAATACTGCGTGTCATATCCTGAATGCTCCACAACTGTTTTTATGTTTTGTGTTAGTTGTTCAGAAGTCCCTTGTTTGTCTTGAACAGTTCAACTGCCTGCTGTTCTTCAGAAAAACCCTCCAGCTCCTGCACATTCTTGGGTTTTCCATCTTCTGAACCCTTTCCAGCTGTGACTGTTTGACTTTGAGATCCATGTTTTCAAACTAAGTACAACTGAGGGACTCGTACATAACAATTACAAAAAGTGAAATTATTTACTGATTCTCAAGAAGGAACATGATGCATTAAGCTGGTGGGTGAAAACTGAAACTGAATTGGATGATCAAGGTAAATTGTCATTATTTTGTCTTCTGGGAAACATGCATGTATTTATGTAGCACACACACTTATATAAAGGAAACAAGCTAGAGCAGAAGTAAAATGCAGAAAAGAAAATGGTTCATGAATATATAACCATTTTCTTTTCTGCATTTCACTTCTGCTCTAACTTTTAAATAAACCTGACACTGCATACTAAATATTGTTTGTTCTGTGATATCCTAAGACATGTGTCTCCATGACAGGTACATTCAATTTAGCAAAAGTAACAGTGCAGACATTTATAAAGTTTGAAAAGATTTCTATTAACTAAACTTTTAAAATAAATTTCATGAAATGCTGCTCATTTGAACTTTCTATTCAGCATGCATCACCATTACCTCAAAAATGATAGCAGCAAAAACTGTTCAACTGTTTTAATTATTATAAATGTTTCTTGAGCAGCAAATCTGCATATCAGAATTTTTTTTTTTTAAACATTAAAACATTGTAATGTTTCTAAATTTTTGACAGGTAGTTTATAACATTGTTACCTAGTGCTTATATTACTTAAATGTCATTAACTAGATGGATTTGTGGTCCAAGATGCTGGGATAGGCTTCCTTTAGACATACCTTTCCATTATCTTTGTTTGTCTAATTGACGTGAACTTTTTTACAGGGTCCTTTGCACTTAGCCTCAATCATTCATCAAAAGGACTGTGAAAACAGGAACTCTTTGAACCAAAAATGTCATGTTAGTGGATGATGGGAGTACTGACATTAACCTGCTGTATACACTGTGTTACACACTACGGTCGGATGGGCATTTTTTGACAAATTTTCATTTCAAGTAATGATGGTCTGGATGGCATGCAATCTTAAATCTTACCAGTTAGAGCTCAGGCACCACCCAAAATGCTGCAATAACCAATCAGAAAAAGAGAAACATATATGTATATTTTTTAAGTTACAGTGTTTATCGAGTACTCAGACTTGACATCGATGATCGTTCATTAAAACGATGATTGCAGTGACTCGACGCTGTAAAGTCTATGCACTCTTATTAAACACACATACACACAGTATCGAGGTATGATGTACACTGCATTGATGTATCTAAATGCAATAAACATTTTACTCATAAATCTTGTCACTAGTTTTGTTGCTTCTGAATATTATTTTTATTTTCAAAATTATTTCATGAACAAACCTAGTAAAGAAAACTTGCAGTACAATAAATTTGAGGATATTGATCTGTAAGAAATGGGGCCATAAGGAACATTTTCATCAGTGTTTCTTCGTAGAACCTTTAAAAAGGGTTCTTTGTAGTACCAAGAAAATGGTTTCACAAAAAAAAATTTCAGGGAACCAAAAATGTTTTTTTCTATGGCATCGCTGTGAAACTTTTCTTCCTTGCACTTTTTTACTTTTTAAGTGTGTAATTCACATTAGCAATAGTTTCCGACCAAAACTTCAAATGTATTTATCTATTGGAATTTATCTTTCTTTTTATCATCATATTAACCAGCAGCTGGAGAAAAAAGATCTAACATTAATTTATACAGTGAATTTATACAGGGCTGTCAACTTTGGAGTTCAGCTTGGAGTGAGAATTATTCATGTGAATAATAAACAAGCTTGTGATTTCTTTCTTTCTTTTTTCTAATCTAAAATGTACAGGGAACTTTGAAAACTGATTTGTATACAAGCTCTTATTTGACCAATTTTATTATAACTTTATATTTATGACATTATAATAACCATTATAATTAAAAAAATAGTTAAAGAGTAAAAATATAACAAATGTAATTTGTTAGGCAAAATTCTCTTCTCTAGTGTACTTTTCTCGCTATTTTATGGCCACTAAATGGATATTCTGAGGTATAACATGACAATGTTTTCAAGCTGTTGTCTTTTTGAAACACTCATTGAGGGATTACATGAGACTCTATACATTAAGTAAGTGAACCATCTAAGTGGGTATAACTGCAGACCGAAGATCTCCAAAATGGGGCGTGAACTCCAAAAGTGGGCAGGATCTCCAAAATAGGGCGGGGTCTCCTTTCACAAAGACTTTTACCATTTGGCTGTGGCTTCAGCCTTTTAAAACTTTATAAATTAAAAAAAAATTCTAGTTCATCTAAAATAAAACATGCTATATAAATAAATGTTCTCCATGAGAGCAGAGCCCAAAGCTTGTGGGCAGTGGTGTTTGGTCCCAAGTCTGAACCTCTGTTTCATGAAGTAAACGGGAATCACTCAGGAGCCGACCCAACGAAGGGGAAAGATTTTACTCTATCGTTTTATTCCAAGCAATGGGGCCATAAGAACATGAATGTATGGTTTGAGACTGTTATATAGTAGCCTATTATTGGCAAGCCGGGGGGCCACCCCAAAATTGAATATGCTACTATTTATTTCACCCTGGACATCCCTCTGGCTCCGCCATGGTAAGAGTCTTTAGTTTGATCAGATTTAAAAAAGACATTTACAAGTGTACTGCTTCTCTCCGAAAACAGTCAAGCTCCTGGAGGCATGTCATAGGTGGAGCTAAAGAGTCATGAGCACATGCAGCATCCACATAAACAAAAGGGGAACCACTATTTATTTACTTAAATCTTTAAAGTGCTGCCAAAGACTTCCGTAACCTGAATGAAACACGGTGATGGGCAGGAATTCTGCCCTTTATGATGCCATACAGGGCCAAACTTGGAAAAAAAACTTATACTTAAAAGAAACTTATACAAACCCTGAAGGAGTGTCTTTGGAACAGAAATACAATGCAATATGTCCAAGAAGGGTTTATTTTTATTTTTATTTTTATTTTATTTTTAAATTTTTTTTGAGACTTTGGTCATGTTTCCATGACCAGAATCCAACTCTTTAGCAGTGTAAATGAGTCTGAATACTTGAAATAGCTTTAGACCCCCCCTTTAAAGCTCTCCTGTAGTCGTATGCAGCCCTTGCAAGAAATTCCAGAGCCATATTTTTGAGCAATTAATGCTGAAAGGAGGTCTAACATGGTCTAATGTTGTATTGCAGTGTGTCCTTTTCCCGTTCTTCAGAAGCTTAAGCCACAGTCTGTGATTTTGCACTGAGAGCGTTAGCGTGTGTGATCCAGAGGGAATTATGCAGCCTTTGTCCTTCATGCTAGAGCTGCACAATTGACACTTCAACAGGCTGGAATGGACTACAATTCCCATGGGATGTCCAAAGGATACTGCATCTTCTTTGTGCTTTGATATTCATCCAAGAGAGCTTATTGAAGACCTTGAAATTTGAATGCAAATGATTTTATAATGCACAGAAAAAAATGATCACTAGACCTGAATCTGTTTTGTATAAAATCAAACAAAAACAGACAAACAGGTGCAAAACTCACTGCCCAAGATATTGTGTGGGTGTTGAGGTGTTATGTGTTTGGTTTGCTGTCTGTCTGTGTCTAGTCTACTTCCTCTTTAGACCTGATCCTCTAGTTGAATCATTTTACAGTGTGTAAAACTTGCATGCTTCAGGGATGAAAGTTTTATGGGCTGAAGATTAAAAAGAAGACAAGTAAAACTGTCTGTATTATTTTTTTTAATACTGATTCAAGTCATAAAAGATGACCCCAGGGGTTAAGCACTGACATTTAATGCTTAAGTTTGGGGCTTTGTTAATGAAATATTGACTTAATATTCTCACACATTAACAGAGCAATGCATTTGTGCCCTCCTTTGTAGGTACAAGGTATTCGTAATCTGAGCACAGCTAGACTCTATCCATTTAATTATTAATATTAAATCACTGGGAATATTTCTGTGCTTAAAATGTAACTAAAATGAGGCAAGATTGTTGCAGGATTTCTTTGCTTTGTTACCTGATAATTGTTCCTGAAAGTCAGTTTCCTTGCAGTTGATTTCAAGATGCAGTAAACATGTTGAAGGCTTTGAAATGCCCCTAGTGGTGGTTTATTGGAGATGCATGTGAAGTCTGGATAAGAGATGAGCTCATCATGATTTGCTCTTTTATTCCATGTCTAAACGGATTTAGGGATCAGCTTATTGCACATTAAATGAACAAATTCCCTTCTGGATCCCAAAGCAAACTGAGGAAACTGAAAGCGAGCTTTACTAGGTTATTCTGGTAAATCTGTCAGCTTTCTCCTGCATCATTCATGAAGAAAGGCCTGCAAACATCCCTCACACCGAATCTATACATTTGAAACTCTTTACACTAGATCAAGTTTTCAGATGAGTTGGTTACTTGTCATTTACTACCAGCTGAGTAATATATTCTTGCCTACTATTAGCTCAAGCGGTGTGTATAAATTGTGGGAATCGGTCCTTGTATTACCAAACAGCAAGTAAATTTTAACTCTGTTTTGTATAATTGTCTGAAGTGTTTTGTTTTAGTGCTTCCCTTGAAGGTTGACTGCAGAACAGCATGTTGCTTGATGTGATATTGAACGGCATTAGCATTTAGCTGATCTGAGAGTTGTATTGGCTGTCAGCCTAAAAGCTTTCTTTCATAAACATCAAAGAAACTCAGTAACCCAGAATAAATCGTTCCACTCAAGAATGACCAAAATGGCCAAAAACACTGAAGAAAAGCAAATGTTGCCTGTGATCGGTTGAAGGTTTTGGCGATCAGACTCACTGATTATGTAGCTCACTTCATGTACTTGTTAAATGTTTCAGGGAGCCTTGTACCAGATTTTACTGGAATTTATATTAGTGATGGCAAAGGGCAAACAGCATTGGTTGTTGTGTTGTTGTTTTAAATTAGAACCTATTGCGATGGACTAATGGACTAAGTTAATGATGCAGGCTTAAATTATATTAGTTGCATGAAACTGAAACTGACCATAAGTATTTTCTAAAAATTCTCTCTGGTGACATGCTGAACTTTCCAATCATTTATTCTGAATCAGGAGAGAAATATGCACAGATCAAGCACTGTTTACAAGCAATAACAGTCCAAATGCCCCAGAGAACAACAGCGGATGGACTTTTTCACATATGAAAACATTATTATTAATTATGATATATGGACTGGTATACCATAATCGGTTTAAAGTTAAAGTGCTGTAATGATGGGTTTGATTATTACAAAAATGCAGCTTTTCACTTCACAAAATGCTAATTGAAGCCATGTGGATTACTTGTGGATTAGTGTGATATTTATCATCTTTTTTCTCATTCAAGTCCAACAGTTCCTCGTATAATGTATCATATGAACCCCTTTCACACGTTGGTCCCGGAATATTGCCGGATCACCTTCTGTGTGAACGCAAAAGAGTCCCAGGATTTAATTCCAGGATCGATCCCGGATTGGGGACCTAATAAGATTGCTGGGTTCAGTCCCAGAATTAACTCTGTGTGAACAAAAGCTAGAACCAATGACGTAAAAGGTGTGTCTTAATGATGATGCATGTTATCATGCGACTATTTTAATGGGTGTTTTGAATGCGGATCAATGTTCGCATCAAAAATATGTGCTAACTGTAATGAAGCAGAGATCAGTTGCTCCTCACTATCCTTGCTGAAGTTGAGACAGTTCACCAGTTTAAGTGAAAGTGAACGTGCCTAGAGTTTTCAACTCATACACTACACATCACATCCTGATGTCACTTGTCATTACGGGACCTTTACGGATTGTGTGTGAACACACGCACATATTTTCACGTAAAGCACAAACAATTGCCGTGTCGCATTACCCATACCCATGAAAGGGGCTATGGTTTCAGAAGACAGGGGATATAGTGCACTAGTCATATGGACTATTTATTTTTTGGTACTACTAAGATGCTTTTTTTGTTGTTGTTGTTGTTTTGGAGCCTGACAGGATGTAGACATTGTATTCTTCATTGTTTGGAAAGGAGCTATTTACAACATTATTCAGAATTTCTTCTATTCTCTTATTTTTTACATGGAAAAAAAATAAAGTTTTATAGGTTTGTAATGACATAGTAAATAATGACAGAGAACAGAGAACAGAGATGTTATGTCAGTAACTGAACAATTGGACTCTCTCTAGAGAGACTAATCGCCTTCGAGTGTTAGCAAAACAAGCCAATGAATGTTGCCGTGCAAGATTTGCATCGTGCATCCCGCCCCAAAGTGCAGGTATATAAGTAGAGCACATGCAGTCGCACATTTAGTTTATCGCTGAGGAGCCAGGACAGTGTGCCTCGGCCATACAACGGTGGTACAGCAGCTGTGGCAATGGAACGTAATGTCTCTTTTCCCTCATTCAGGGAACGAGGGTTACAAACGTAAATGAGGAATCCCCTTTCAGTCAGTCACGTTCAACGTTACGTCAGTTACTGATGAATTGGGATCCATATGGAAAGCGCCACTATTGCTGACCCCCTCCAGTGCCCTGCGAAAACTGGCAAGTCCCCTCATACCAGCTGGGGTGGAAGATAGGACAGGGCTTAGGGAATTGGATAACACTGGGAAAGCGTACCCAAGTAGGGGGTCACTATGGAACCACATTAGGTGTCACCTGGCTGGCAGCTCTACAGATGTCTGCTATCGAGGTGCCCCATGCCAGGTGGAAGCCACAGCTCTTGTAGAGTGTGCTGTCACTCCAAGGGGGCACATTAAGCAATGGGCCTGATATGCAAAGGCTATAGCCTTCACTATCCAGTGGGTAAGTCTTTGTTTGGAGACAGCTTTTCCCTTCTGCTGTCCTCCAAAGCAGACAAAGAGCTTGTCAGAGGTCCTGAAGCTCTGTGTGTAGTCCATGTAAATGTGCAAGGCATGAACGGGACAGAGCAGAGCGACAGATGGGTCTGCCTCCTCCCGGGGCAGCGCTTGCAAGTTCACCACCTGATCCCTGAAAGGTGTGGTGGGAACTTAGGGCACATATCCAGGCCGGAGTCTCGGGACAACATGAGAGTTGGCCGGCTCGAATTCAAGGCATGTATCATCGAACGAAAATGCCTGCAGGTCCCCGACCCTCTTGACCGAGGGCAATGCAGTGAGGAGCACTGTCTTTAGCAACAGAAACTTAAGCAATACTAACTGCAGGCTCGAAGGGCTCCTGCTTCAAGGCCGTCAGGACCAAGGGGAGATCCCAAGAGGGTATCAGCGGAGGGTTCAGCCTCCTTGCCCACCTAAGGAACCTGATGACCAAGTCGTGCTTCCCAACGGACTTGCCATCTACTGCATCATGATGTGTGGCAAAGGTGGGAACATACACTTTGAGAGTGGAGGGAGACAGCCTTCGTTCCAGCTGATCTTGCAGAAAGGAGAGCACAACCGCAATCAGGTATCTACGGGGGTAAAAAACACCAATAGATGAACAAGTTCCACTTCAGCCCACAGGCGTGCCTCGTAGAGGGCATTCTTGCTGAAGTGATGGTGTTTACTAATGCTGGAGGTAAACCAACTAGAACCTCTGCGTCCCACCCATAGACCATACATGTAGATTCCACAGGTCTGGGCATGGGTGCCAGAGTGTGCCCCCTCTCTGAGAAAGAAAATCTGTCCTCAGAGGAATATTCCAAGGAGGGGCTGTCTGGGAACCAAGTCCGACTGGGTCAGTATGTCACTACTAAGAAGACCTGCTTCTCGTCTTCCCTGACTTTGCACAGCGTCTGTGTGAGAGGGCTCACTGAGGGAAATGCATACTTGCATAGGCCAAGTATGAGTCCAGCTGTGTGCCAGCTCATCCATGCCAAAGGTTGCCTCAGACAGGGAGTAGAACAGCTGGCAGTGGGACATTTTTGGAGAGGCAATCATGTCTACATGAGCTTCCCCAAAGTGTCTCCAGATCAGCTTGACTGTCTTGGGGTGGAGTTGTCTTTTTCCTAGAAGGACAGGCTGATGTGAGAGCTCATCAGCTGTACAACTGATCTTATCTGGGATGTGAACAACATGAAACGACCTCAGAGGCTTCTGACTGCAAAGGAGGAGATGTCGAATGAGTTGTGACATGTGACGGGAGTGTAGACCGCCCTGATGGTTGATGTACACAATGGTTGCAGTATTGTCCGTCCGGACCAGTATGTGCCTGTCGTGAAGCCTTGGTTTGAAGCGGTGCAGAGCAAGCCATACTGCCAGCAACTCTAGGCAATTGATATGCCACAGCAGACAAGGCCCTCTCCAGGTGCCTGATGCTGCATGCCCATTGCACATAGCACCCCATTTGATAGCAGAGGCATCTGTTGAAACAACAACCCAAATGGCTGAGGTGGCTGAGTGCCACTTCCCTGTGTTCGCACAACTGAGCTCAAGACTAGGCCAAAATGAGCCAGTCGTCGAGGTAGTTGAGAAGGCAAATTTTTACTTCCCTAAAGGGGACGAGGGGTACCTCCACAATCTTGGTGAAGACACGACAGGGACAGCCCGAAGGGGAGGACCATGTACTGAAATGCCCGCCCCTAGAAACGCGAAGTGGAGAAATGGTCTGTGTCGGGGAAGAATCGAGATATGAAAGTATGCGTCCTTCAGTTTGATCGCTGCTAACCAATCTAATGGACTAACGCACTGAAATATACGTTTCTGCGTTCACATCCTGAACCGGGTCCAGGACTGACCATAATCCACTGCCTTTCTTGGGTATAATGAAGTATGGGCTGTAGAACCCCAACTTTATATCGGCTGAATGGACTGGCTCTATCGCGTCCTTCGCTGGGTTTGAGTTCATATTGAAATCTTTGACTTTTGATTGCAGAATTCTGAACTTGAGGAATGAGAGCAGTTCGAGACATTTTTTAGATCTCTTCAAACTTACTTCAAGCTTACGGTGGCATTGTAATCAGGAGAAAATGCAGGATACTTGATAGTTGTCACGTATTAGTGTCTGTTTAGTTCCTGTCTGTCCCCAGTTAATTTCCTGTTCTCATCAGTTAATCTTCATTTATTAGTCTCCACCTGTGGTGTATTAATGATCTTGTTTGCTCCTTAGTTGCTTGCCCTTTATAAGCCTTTAGGTTCTGTCTTTTATTTGTTATTTTTTGTCTTGAATTAATGTTTATTTAAATGATCAACGTGGTTCATGTTTTTATATTATTCCTTTATCTCAACTCCTTTGTCGTGCCCATTACTAAAACCATAAACCACCTGACAATATTTCATCCAAAAATCTTAACTTGGTCTTTTGTATTAATGTAAAAAAAAAAAAAAAGTAATACAAGCTTTAAATAACATGAGGGTTAGTAAATAATAATTGTAAAGAATTTAAATAAATTTTTGGTGAACTATCGTGTTATGGGACTTTTCTATAAATTATTTAGTTTTTAGACTGAACCGTTCATATTTTGCATTAATATACTCATTCTTTTATTTGTTTGTTCATTTATTCAGTCATTTATTTGTTTATTGGTGCAATAATTAATTCACATATTATTTAATACAGTTATTTATTTATTCATTCATTTGTTCTTTCTGTTCCTTATTCATTTTGTCAATTGTTCATTATTCATTATTATAGGATGATTAAGATCTTGTTTGTTCATTATGTCACTTCATTCAGTTATTTGCTTGTTCATTCTTTTGCTCATTAGGTAAATTTTTATTTGGCTCTTTTATTAGTAATTTGTTCATTCTCTATGTCATTTGTTCATTCATTCATTCATTTGGGAATTTGTTTATTCTAGTCATTTATTAGGTCAATTATTTATTCATTAGGTAATCTGGTCATTTAACTGGCCATTATTATTATTCTGTCATTTATTCGTCGAGTTGGTCCTTCATTCATTCATTGATTCTTACTGCTTTTCTTACAGCATCATGCTGTCCCTCCTATCCGATTTAAGCCCCTCCTCTTTTCTCTGTCCGTCTTTCCCTCACTTTCTCTCTCTCTCTCTCTCTCCGTTTATCTTTCTCTCACACTCTCTCTCTCCCCTTCATCTCACCTCCAACTACTCAGTGTTCATCTCTGTCCTGCTCTGTCTCTCTTTTTTCCCCTATCTGTCTAAATCTCTCTCTCTCTTTGGTGTGCTCAAGCTCCAGTTCGGTTTGTTGTCTGTGTATGTTGCCGGTTTCGTTCCTCTGCAGATCTGAACCTCCAGCTGAACTCGGGACTCCAGCTCACTCTAAACCAGGTAAGAGTGCAGGCATGCTCTGCTACCACACAGAGAAGAGTTCTGTGATGATAAAACAAGGAACTGTGTTGATGGGATGGAGACAGAAAGGAGAACAAGTGCTACAGGATGAAAGGAAGTACAATGAAATATGGGAGAAAAACTGGTCAATTATCAAGTATGAGGAAGATTTAGACAGTTAGAGGATGCAGAAAGACAGGGCGAGATGGTCATCTCATATCAAAGCCAGAGTGGCTGCAACATCGTCCGTCTTCATGTAATATCCCATTCACAAACCACAGCTGAGCTCTGCCAGCACCTCCGCTCTGTGCATGTGTGTGTATGATAGAGAGAATGAGAGAGCTTGTACAGCTTTCCTATGAATGTAATAGATCACATCTAGTGAAAATGGGACTATAAAATTATAAAAAACTGAGTTTTATGAAGAAATAGAGATGAACTTAATGAATTGCTTATTAAAAAGTGATTTGAACTTCAACACGATGAAGGCAATGTGGCATAGATCACTCAATCTATCTATCTATCTATCTATCTATCTATCTATCTATCTATCTATCTATCTATCTATCTATCTGTAATTCTCTCTGTCTGTCTCTGATGTTGGAGTGTTGTTTCTGTTTAGTGTGTGTCTCTGAATTCGTATATATTGATCTCATTCATAAATGACAATGATTCTGCTATAATGTACTGAGATAAATTATATTGTGCCAAATAATACTTCCTTAGTAACAATGTTGCCTGCATCAGCTGATTTACCTTTATGTCACTTCTCTAATTGTATACCTCTTTGATCTCTCAACATATGCATTGACACAAGGACTTTTCATTGACTTCTGTTCTGCAGAGAAGGCAAAAAGTGTGCATGAAAGTGTGTGTGTAAGTGAGGGAGTGAGTGAAAGATGCATTACTCCTGCAGGCTGCTTGCTCTTGTTAATGAACCAAATCAGTCACACATGCTCAGTGTCTGTGCCACTAGATGCACCAAATGTAACAGTTCTGTCCCAAAGGGGCAGTCCAGCTATGAGTACACCATTTTTTGGTGACTTAATGCCACACGGACTGATAAAGAATCGTTCTGGAGCCCACGTAAGTCCACATGAACTCTCTTCTAAAACCTAAAATGACAAATAATGCACCCTACGTCTTTGTGCTGACTTGCTGCAGCCTTCACATGACTGCTGCTGCACATCAGTGGACATAATCAATGTTTAAACTGTTTTTGAAACTCTCCCCTTGTCTGTCATTGGTCCGCCAAACAGATCAAGTCAACTTAATTTATATATCACTTTCTACGATGCATTGTTTCAAAGCAGTTACAGACAATCTTGATGTTGATGTAAATAATATCTTAAAATCTTAATGCATTGTATTTGCATTTAGCAGATCAGAGATGGGTGATAATTCAGTTTACAGTTTACAATCATATAAACAACTACAATGTTGAAGCACCAGTGTTTGTACTTTTGGGGGAAATTAATATATATATATATATATATATATATATATATATATATATATATATATATATAGATAGATAGATAGATAGATAGATAGATAGATAGATAGATAGATATCATAGATAGATAGATAGATAGATAGATAGATAGATAGATAGATAGATAGATAGATAGATAGATAGATATTTGTGAACATTAATGAGATGTAAAATATACTTACACATTTGCCATTATAAGAGATTTAAAGAGAGAGAGAGAGAGAGAGAGAGAGAGAGAAAAAAAAAATACACTTTTTCTGCTTTTTTATAGAATTTATGTGATATTTGTCTGGTCTGTTGTTTCTCTGAAATTATTATTAATATTATTTAGTCTTGGGCAATTCACTGTGTTCTTTGGGTGTTTGTGTTTGCTCATACAATCTTGGATGAACAGATAGACTTTATATGTGTGTGTGTGTGTGTGTGCATGTGTTTCTGGATGTGAGAGCAGTCGAGATTGGAAAGCTGACACTAATTGAGTATTGGCAGACAGACAATGCATTGTTGGTGTGTGTATGTTTGAATTTCTCTCGTACGTGGGCAGCTTTTAGATGAAACTCAACAGTCACCTATTTCTCACAAACTGTCTCTCTCTCTCTTCTCTCTCTCTCACTCTCTCTCTCTCTCACACACACACACACACACACGCACAAACACATTTCTCATCAAGGCTTTCTGAAGAATAAATAAATGAGCTGTACTATTGTGACAGTGTTGAAATTAAATATGAATTGATTCAAGACTTTGTGAGGTCTGCATTACTTCAGCCCTGCATTAGAGGCCTCACGTAAAGTGATCAAAGCAATTACGGTCAATGTCTTTTCCGAAGCATGTACACATACTAATTAAAGCTGAAGTGATTTGGAGGATATGGTGAAGGTATGCATCATTTACATGTAATTCCAAACCCGCATTAAGATCTTTTCTCTGTAGAACAAAAAATGTGATTTTTGGAGAAAATTTTTGGGAAAATTTGTGACTGTACGCACACATCTGTTGTTTGAATACACAAACATACTGAAGCACATTTGCGGCCACTTGTATTGAACAGCTGCACATTGAGAAGAACGTCACAGCTTTCTGCTTCCAGTCACATTCACAAAGCAGGAGGCTGATTCTGAGTCATAACTCAATATTTGAGCTGTCAGAAGCCCTAGATATCCCACAAATTCAGGTTTAAATTCCCCTTTAATCATTCGTGTCTGAGGTTTACGCCTGATCACATGCTCATTCAAGGTCAAACGGTCTGATAACTACAGCAGACCGCTGCAGTACATACTAATGGATTTTATTCCAGTCTAGTTTTACTTTTGGACTTTTTCATCAGACTCAATTCATTTATGAGGTTCCAATAAGGATTGATCATGATTAGGGTTTATTAATATAATATAATTCATATTATTGAGATTTATACAATTTATATAAAATCTGTCTGAAAAGGTTATTTTAAATGTCGTAAGCAAATGTAAAAAACTATAGGTAGAAGAAATGAATACTTTTACTCAGTAAGGATGCACTAAATAGATTCAGAGTCACGTTTAAACAAATAGAGCTAAAATTCTATTTCAATTTAATTCTAAGCTAATCAAAATTTCAGACACACACACAAGGATGCATACACGCATGACACATCCTTAGTTACAATATATATTTTGGATTCTAGTTTTTCTTAACATTTTTTCATTTAGATTTTTTTTAGCGGCAGTGATTTTATTAGTATTGCTGTCCTTCTGATCTGTCCTTCTGTTTATGGTGGATCAGTCAACATTATGAAGAAACAAGCCTCACTCTCTTGTTTGAGTGCTTGTCAGCAACATTGTGTGGGTGTCAAGAGTGTTTGAAATGAACATACATGTGTGTTGAATGCCAAGCCTTTCATACTGTATGTGTGTGTGTGTGTTTGTGTGTTTATCTGATTTGGATTTTTTCCATAATGCTAAAACACCTGCTAATTATCCACTCAGAATTGAGCCGCATACTAATGGCCAGACACACAAACAGGCAGAGCCATTAGCTGGCACGCTAATATCAGTGTGGGATGGATAAACAAGAGAGGTTTTTTAATTAATAACACATTATTTGGAATGGCACTGTGTAATTATTCTATGTACGAGTACAGCACAAATTTATAGATCTGTGCAAAAAGCAGATGTCTGAATGTGGGAATGTATGCTGTATCTTTAGCCTTCCTCTTTTTGGCTTATTCTCTTAGGCTTTAACTCATTTAATAATTTGCTTATGCATCATTTTCTTATGTATCTTACAGCCTCAGAAGACTCACTTTTATTTTATTTTTAAAGTGCTTTTGTTTACTGAAATCTCTTCTGATTGCAGAATTTGGTATTTTGGCAAAGCTGAGCCAAAATGTGTGAATGATCTGTAGCATGTAGCATTTTAAGGTGAGTATTTTTATTTTTTTTAGCTTTGGCTTGTTTTTGGGTGAGGGAAAAGTCTAACTTTAGACTGATGTTGAGGTTACTGTGTGGCACCAGGAGTCACACCTTCAATTAACCAATCCCTGACCTCCAAAATGAGGTCAACACAGTGGAGGTCCACTGGGACACCTGTCGAAAACACACTCAATCAGTCTTATCCTGTTACTCGCACTGTTCTTTCTTTAACTTTCTGGGTGTTCTTAAATACACTGTGATATCATGCCTTACATTTGCAGATGTTCCTTTAAAAGCAGCTGAGCTCTGGAGAAATTCTACTTGAATATGCACAGCAGTTCATACTTTTTATATTTTTTTTTTTTAAAGAATTATGCACATTAAGGTTTTCAACCATATTACAAGAGTAATTTTCTTGTTTTCATGCAGCACATGCAAACTCATTCTCTTTCTGTCTCGATTGCAGAGGTTAGTCATTCATTCAGTCAGCAGAAAAGGAGAAGGAGAGCACATTCCTTTGCTTTTTACTGAAAAGCAGTTTTCAGTTACAGTGTCTCTGCTTTGTCATCTCTGAAATCTGCCTGATCCCAAAGGATGCTTGCACCTAAAGGGCAATATAATAGAAGTCACAACAGCCGTATGAAGCCACAACTTCAATCTGGTGGCCAGTAGGGTTTCATGTCTTCACCCTGAGGGGAGTAGAACAATTCCCCCAAGATTTTTTTGTCTGATAGAACTCTAGAGGAGTCAGTACTTACTGTGTTTCAGTCTCCCGCTGATGTGATTTATCCTCCGAGACAAAATTAGACTTATTGTCCTGTACTCTGACATCTGACATCCAATCTCAAAAAACCAATGGCAATGATTCACATGTACCAAGGGACAAAATTAATTCAGTTACTTCTGTGGAAGACTTGGTGTGTTTGGTCCATACAATGATTCTTTTTCAAAAGACTTCCCCCCCCAGTTGTGGAATACATCTTTAACATGAAAGCTTATGTACAGAATGGCATAAAAAAAGAAGGTAAAATTAAAAAAAAAAAAAATTCTTTCAATTGTGGCTTTTATTCTTCAAATTATTAATTTTTATATCACAATTCTGCCTTTTTTTCAGAATTATCTGATGAACTCATGAGAATTGTGAGATATAAACTCACAAAAAGTCAAACTTAGGTTATATTCATGGGCTTTTATGCCTTTATCGGGATAGGACAGTAGAGAACTGACAGGAAAGAATTGGTCAGAGAGAGGGGAGCGGCAGTGGGACGTCCAGATGGGAATCAAACTCGGGTCACCATGAGCGCAGATGCACTATATTATTTTTTAATCTCATTACTCAATCTTCAGTTGTTGAGTAATTACTTTCGCTGACCTCTAATCTGTATATTAGTAGCACATGCATTTACAAGCTCAGGATGTTCCATCAAATACGGTTCAAGCAAATAACAACAACAATGTTCTCAGTGTTCTCTAGAAACCAAGAACCAACCAGAATCCTCATCATTTGTGCCAGACCACTCAAACTCACCAATTCTGAGGGTGCACCGTCATTCTGAAGGTCATTTCGCTCCCTGCAAAAGCAGACAAGACACAAGCATGTATTGTACTGCTCGAAGCCAGTGGATTCTGGGATAGCCGGAAGATAGAAATGGTCATTGGTGTGGAAAGAAGTGGCTTAATTAGGTCGAACAGTGCTTTAATACCAACAGGGCTCTGGGCAATTACAGTAAGAGGCCATTATTACAGTATCACTCCGTGTGTGTGTGTGTGTGTGTGTGTGTGTGTGGCTGCATATATAGCTCATTACTTTCATTTATGTCCTGTACGACCATGAGATTTCATTCTGCAGCACTCAGCGCACTGTCTTTGCCTCCGGCTGGTCACTGGAGTGTAAAGTAACTGTGTGTATGAGTGTGTGTGTTTGTGTAGATTTATGTCGCAATATCTGAACCGCTGTAAGAAGCAGAGTGCTCCACTGCCCTTGATACTGATATAGGACCTCTCTCTCTCTCTCTCTCTCTCTCTCTGACTTAGCTGTAAAAATGTTAGAGAAATGAATTTTTCATGGGTAAACACATGCACACTGTGCAAAATGCATGTGTTCATCTTGAGAAAACAGTTGTGCTGGTGTCTATATACTAAATACACCCGACTGACACTTTGCAGAAAGCTCCTGGAGCACCTGACATTAATAAAACACTATGATTTATTAAATATTATTAAGTATCATAAACGGGATGCGTAAAAGTCTTCTGGAGATGTTTGATAGATTTTGTTTGAGAAACAGATTAAATTGAAATTATTATTCACTGAAAAGATTTGCTGTAGCTATACTTGATGTGTTCCTGAGTAAGTCGTGTGCAATTTTTGAATGAATCATTGTTCTGAGTCAAATCTTCTCAATGTACTGGTTGATTAATAAAAAACTGTCTGTCTGTTCTCAAGCTGATTCACAAAATCTGCCTGAATGATTAATTCAACAATTTGACTAAATTGATTCTCAGTTTCAATACACTGACTCAATTCACAACTCCTTAGTTAATAACTAGAGTTTTAATTAAATTATTAATTTACGAGTTGGACTGAATCTGTTTTCAATTCTCAATCACAGAAATTGTCTGATTTGTGAATTAGTTGATCTTTTTGAGTCATTGTTTTGTTTTCATTTTACAAAACCTGTCTGAATTAATTGTTTACAAATCAGACTGAATCTGTTCTCAATTTCAACACACTGAATTAATAATCCATTTACAGCGGTGTTGGATTTTTGAATCAATTATTCATTTGAGAACCTTTTAGAAAACCCATTGGAATGATTCAGTGACAAATTAGACTGATTCTCAGTTTTTACTCACTCCATTCACAGTGGGTAGCGGCTCACTGGCAGCAAGATTATCAGTGAATAACAAAATAAATGTTGCTCTGTTCATCACACAAAGCTCACAAAAAGTATTTGGAATATAATGCACAAGTTGTATGAGTGAATTTTATGATCCATTTGAATGCTTTTTAAAATTAGAAAGCTTCAGCCCACATTTATTGTATTGTCATGAAAAAGCGCGACCAGCACTTTAGAATTTCTCCTTTTGTGTTCAGGTTTGTAATGACATAAGTGTGTGTAAATGATCGCAGCATTTACATTTTTTGGACAAACCATTTAATTCCAAAAGTTTTCACTCGAAATCAGCACAAAATGGCAAAATATCTACAGATCCCATGTGGGGCTACTAATTACACTTCCTTTTAACTAATTTTAGCATTGTGGTCATTACAGCTGAATTGTTGCATTTTTGTGTTGATGTGCGTGCCTTACACTGAAGATTTTCTGACTGCAGAGGAACTCTTAAAATAATTATATTTTCAAAGATTCTTAAACAGCAAACAACAATCCTCTCTGGCACGCATGCAAACACACACACACACACACACACACACACACACACACACACGTTGGTATAGGTGCTTTTTTTCTTTAAACACTATTTAGTATGTTTTCTTTTTTACATAGGACACAGGAAGTGTCCTAATAAACCACACTTCACATTGTAATACATATGTCCATGTCATTATACAAATTTATATCCTCATAAACCACCCAAACCGGCGCATACTCTTACACACACACATTGCACCAGACCCAACGAGAATACTAATTTCATGTTGGTCCTCTTTTTTCACGCTATAAGCTGTGGACATGACAAGAATGGATATACAGTAGTGAGGAAAAGAGAGAGCAAGCAAGCTGCCTGCTGGGTTGCGGAGAAATGAGGAGGTAGATGAATAATAGAGGACAGGATAAAAGGAATAAATCCACAAGACTGGAGGTGATGAGTGTGTGTTTTAAAGAAATGAAAAGGTTAAGATTGCACAAAGAAAGATTAATTAGCAAAGCACTGAAAATATGTGAATCATACCAAAATATGTTTTTGTTTTGTTTTAAGTTTTATTCGTAAGAAGTTTACTTTCAACCCTGATTCTGACAGTCATTGGTGCATGGTTTGCAGCAATTTTGTTACACAGTCAAGAGCAACACTATTATGCTTATAATAATGAGAGTTATGTGTGTACATATATTGATCTCAAGTGCCAACAGACACATAAATCCCCCTCTTAATGAGCAGAAAGCTTTGGTAAAGTCTTCTCTTTCCAAGAGATGTTCGTTTTTCCCAATTATTTACTGTTATCGCTGTAATTAAATGGAGCTAGTGTACTTGCTAGCACAGATCAGCAAGTAATCTCAACAGTGGCTCCTGTTTTCAATAAAATACTAAATACTAAGCATAAAAGTCAATGGATACAAATAGATGAATAAATAAGTCATGTAACAATGTAAATGAATCTGATGTTTCAAAAAGCACCATTCCTCAGCAATCCAAAACTCTGAAGGATCCACTAATGACTTTGGCAGCAAACCAAAGAAACTGTTTTGCAAGGAACTGATATTTGTTGCATAATGTCCAGCAAACAACCAGAACCTGTTTTCCGAGAGTTACTTTAATGAATTCACCATTAAACATCTGCACGGTTTACATGCTGTAAATTCAAGATTTTTTTCTCCACCATTTTATCATACAAAATCTTTGGACTGATATTACGGCTGCATTGAAGCGATTAGCTCACATTCAGGCAGCCACAGCAGCTGGAGCAAACACATTAGCAACAAATTTATGTTTGCATGCTCCTCTTGACTTAGTTTAGTTTGTAATTAAAGTTCATTTCTCTGTTCAGTGCTTTCTTTATTTTATTTTATAATGTGATTATTAGTAGCATATGCTGCAACTCTTCAAAAATGTACAACGGTAACCAGTTTCTACATTATTCCAAGAGTTTTGGTTACAAAAAATATTATATTATGTATTCATCTTATATATGAATTATTGTATTTTTTTATTATGTATTAAATAATTTTAATAAAATGTTTTAATTTTTATATTATTTAAACAAAAATAAACAATTTACTATAATTGCATTAATTAATCGTTTTAATAATATTATTAGTCAAATAATAATATTTTTAAATATGTTATTATTAAACATGTATTTAATAAATTGATATACAGTAGTATTCCTTTCGAGCTTAACTGTCTTTCATTTCTGATTAGTAACAGTGACTGTATAGTTATATTGCTGTAAGTTTATTGCTCAAGAGATTCAGTTAAGCGTCAAATTGTCTGACTCTCTATCTCTTTCTTTATTGTGGAAAGACATCTAAGACAAATGTTGACAAAACATAAAATTATTTTGATTGCAGACTTTGGTTCTGTGGCAGATCTGAGCAAAGAATGAGACTTTACTGCAATCTCTTCTGAAATTCAAGAGAATACTTTTTTTCAGTAAAGTCTTAAGCTTTCTTGCTTCAGCTTCTCAGTACGAAACTTAAGCTAAATTCCCAATTTGATCTCCATTTAATCTCAAGATAAATTATCTTTTTTTTTTTTATCTCGATTTAACATCACTGATGTCTTTGAGAAACAACCCCTGCTCTTGCTCTTTTCTTACCGCTTTTCTTCACTTCTCCTCTACTGTTCTCAAGGCTGCCTATATTTATTACTTCCCCTTCCTCTGTTTTTCTTTAGTTAATGGAAGAGTGTGACCGTGATTGTCATTGTGTGTTGGAGTGACTGTGAACACAGTGTTTGTGTTTTAGTAGGTGTATATCATTTGACTTCTTTTTAGCAGAAAGTATGTGTATGCTAACGTGGGTGTGTGACGTCAGAACTTGAATGAAGATTTTAGCAGAAGGAGAAAGGTTTATTTAAGAAGAATATGCTTTATGTCTGTTCTTACCTACATCTCTCTCTCTATCTTTCAATGTCTGTATCTGAATTCACTCTGGAACTTCACTCTTAGTGCTATAAAATCACTGACACGCCAGTTGGTTTAAAAATAATAGCATAAATGGCTCAGAAAATATGAACTTGGCAGTGTTTTTTTCCAGAATATGTTTTGTTATCTAATGCAATGATATTCAAAACAGCAATGTATGGTACCAGATCAATTATAGGCCAATATTGAATTTGCTTTTAGCTGTATCATCTAGATATTTGTATACATGTATGTATATGCATGTTTATGCACATAAAGTGAATTAATAATAATTGATTTCATTGTACGGTTAAATATTTTCTTCAGCATATCTCAAATGTAATATTAATTTCTCACATTATGATGTTTTGATGCTTAAATTTGCTTTTTAGGTTTTAGTTTGGAATAGAATAGGGATGCACTATGAGTTATCCGCCGGTATTGGATAGTTGGATTTAATGTTATTGGCCAGAATTGGACATTTAATAGTGCATAATCACTTTCTGTATTATTATATTTATGTATTTCATATGTACACACTAATAACACTAATGATTTACACATACGTAAACATAAACACTAATAATTAAATAACACTGTGCAACGTTATGTTCATCAAACCTTAAATTGAATATTCATCTTTCATACTTTACATTTTAAAGGTGTGATGTTTAAACTTAAAAAAAAAAAATAGTGTATTTAGAGTAAATTCGTGTTTTATTTTTTTAGGTATTTCACAGAGGCTTAAATTGTTGACACACCTAAATTCACCAGTAATATCAGCAAAGGTCAAATTGTTGATCTTCTGACTCAAACACATACACACACATAAGATGGGGGTCAGGTATTACAAACGCGTTTTTAAAAGCGCAGACTTCAATGCACCAGGTTCTAGTTTTGAACTTCTTGCAGCAGAAGACAAGTGGAACTCAAAGGTCAGTTTCACAGATGAGTGTGCATGGGTGATTTATGTGAGTGGAAGTTTGATTTGTCCGTCAGTTTGTAGAAATTAACAGGAGATGCATTTAGAGTTGTGTTTTGGGCTGCATGAAAAGTGCATTTTATGCTAAACTGCTTATATGACTTTGTTATTTGAGCTTTAAAGTCATCCCAATCGGCCATTTGAGGTGGAACTATGGTTCTTAATGTGAGCCATGAATAGACATACAACATACAATAGCATGAATGGACAGATGAAAGGAGAAATAGAGTGTGTGTGGATGGCAGAGCCAGTTGGAGGAGCATTTTGCCCTGAGGCAGTGATGCATTGTGGGAGTCCTGCAGCATGCAGTGAGACTCACGCAAGACTGAGCTTGTGAAAGAGGAAACTGGCAAAGCTACCAATGCTGTTGATGCATTAGGCACATGAATCTTTACAAGTATCTTTTAATTACCTGAAGCTATTTCCTCTTTGTCTCCTGTTTCTTGAAGTCCATTTCCTGTTACTCTCAAGAGGTCAAGTTTCAGTTTGTTGGCCTGGTCCAGTTAGCCCCTACTGGTAGATGTCATAACTACACCATCTTAAATGCGAAAACAGCCATTCCGAAGTTGTTTTGTTGTTGAGTATTTTCATTTGACAAACAACACATGAAGGTTTCTAAAAGTGTGAAATAGACTCATTATCATTATCCATAATTCGGTGTTTGTCAAAACCATAGTTCCAATGAAAATCCTGAACAGCATCCCAAACGTATGTGGTTGAAACCACTGCTCTCGACCTGTGGTTAGAAGCATTGTTTCTTATTAGTATAAAGTGAACATAGATCATGCTTTAAGGCAGAGTAAGCAAACTAATAAAAAGCAAACTGTTTTTATGATTGCAAGCTGAAGGCAATTGACAATTAACGATGGCAGTGTATTGTGCAACTTATTCTTGTATTATTATTTAAATATTTACTATAAAATCCATATTTTTATATATAAAAATGGATTTTGAAACCTAAACCTATCTATCGATCTGTCTGTTTGTTTTAGTTAGAAACCTTTAAGAGTATTTAGTAAGAGTTTAATGCGTGCGTAAATGTTAACAATGCATTTTCATAAAAAAAAACAAAAAAAAAAAAAACAATGCACTTTCATAAAGGTCCTTGAGTCTTAATACACATTTTTGAAGATTTTTTCTATGAATGTTGTGCAGTGACCTTTTCTTTTTCTGTACCCAATTTATTTAGAGCTTATGCATTAAAGAAACATGGAAATATAAGCTTTTCAGCTTTTCCATTAAATCTCTCTCTCTCACACACACACACACAGAGATCCTAACAGCCACTCAGCAGTTGACCAGCAGTTAAATGTGTTTTGGGTTTGCTTGTCCTGGTTTAGCAGAAGGCATTCCAGACCTCTTGAGTTCGGTAAGAGATCCACAATCTGTGTGACAAGGATAGAACACTGTCTGTGCACGGACTCACCTAAATCAAGCCGTGCTTTCTGTTTCTGAGTGAATTAATCGAGGCAGTTCAGAACATTGTGGCAAGGATCAATGAACTTGTCTCTAATGTTAATGCAACATCAGTCAACACTTGGTACAGGAGCCCTAAAAGGTAATTAGACACAAAAAACAGGCAGTCCACCCAAAAAAATGAGAATGTCGTTATCATTTACTTACCCTCAAGACAAAAGAAAATATTTGAGAAAAATGGCCCAGTGTTGGACCCCAACGTTTATCAAAATATCTATTGTGTTCCACAGAAGAAAAAGTCATACAAGTTTGGAACAACATGAGGGTAAGTAAATGATGAGGGAGCAAGTTTTCACATTCAATTTTGCATAGTAGATTATTTATTTTATTATCTGGAGCTATTGAAATCTTTCAGTGAGATGTTGTGCTTGAGCAACCCTTTAAAATAAGGACATTTGTGCATTTTAAACGCCCTTTGAAATCAGAATGAGATTTTTGCGGCTTTTAGTCCATGTCTATTCATTTCGAAGCCATGTATTTGCTAGTACACTTAAAAGCTGACAAAAATCACTTTTAGCTGATATGCAGTTAGAAGTTATAAAGTCTTCTGGGAAAACGGGCCGAAAATGTTGATGACTCATCCTACAAATTCCCTCCCTAACTTCCTGGATTAATAGGGAAGACAACCATTTTATGGATTTTTAAGGGGCTTTTAACTCTGTATAACTCTTCATAATAAAAATAAAGTTTTTTTATTGGCATCCATGGTTCCATGAATAACCTTTATCATCTATGGAAACTTTCTATTCAACAAAAGGTTCTTCAGATTATTAAACTGCTCTTCTCACTAATAAAACACTTCTTTTTTTAAGAGTCTAGGTTAATGCTGTTTTAAACCCTGGTTAAAGGTCCATTTTAAGCAACATTTCACATTTATAATTTCAAAATGGGGATATCCAGTCTCTATGTTTGAGGGAAACCATTGAAATTGTCATTGTATGTTTCTAGACATTAGGGAAGAACAGTCTACTTGGTAAATTCCCTTAGGTTAACAGTTTAAAGTGTGAAAAGACCAAAAGTGTGGATTAGTACTTTTTGTGCCCATATATTACAGGGAAGACAGAAGGGGGAATATAAAGGGATACTTTCTGACTTTCTCCTGTATTGATCCAATAAAGCCAATGATAGAGACCGAGTGAGACAGAGGACACGCACTGAAGAGTTTAAAAATCAAAAGGCTCCTTCCCCCGGGTCTAGTGCGGTTTGAATAATTATTCATCATTAACACTGAAGGGTGTTAACCAGTCTTAACCGCAGGACTACAGACACACGCACAGTTCTCCGTGAGCATCCGTGCCCTGTAGCCAATGTAATTGACGGTAATGAATATCTGACATTTCCAGCTCGTGGGATCTCTCACCTTGAGCAGAAATGGTCTCCCAACCGCAATGCGGTTTCTCTCAAGAGCACGAGTTTAACGACCCGACGCACAGCTGAGGTTTAAAAGTGAGTTTTGTTTAAACAGCAGGTGGAAGGGAGCTGTCAAGGCTGCTCACACGGACTCTGAGATGAAATCTAGATTAGATTAGATTAAGTCTAAATCTTTCCTTACAGAGGATTCATAGTTTGGAGAATCGGCAGACTGCATGAAAAACACAGTGGGAGGAGAATAGATAATATATGTGGTTTATATGATTGTATCCTAAATTCTAAAGTCAAGTGATAGTTTTGTGACGGACATGTAAATGTTCATGTATGTTCAAATATGCATCATGTCATGTTTGATGTCTCTAATTAGTCATGAATGTGAAAGAAAGTTATTTCCTAAGATATTTCCATTATATCAATATATTAATGATCTTATTTTTATTAGTAATAATAGCAAAAAAATGTAAATAAATTTAATCAGCCCAATTGGATGTTTTCCTGTTGGCCCAGGACACCTGATGTAGAACCAGTAATTTAGTGGAGACCAGGGCCTCCCAAAACAAATGTGTTTTGCTGTTTGTTTAATTTACTTAATTAAAATTAGCTACTGCCAAACATTCTGTCATTTTATAATTTCATTATGTTCAGTCCATTTAATTTTGCAGAATGGAAGTTAACTTCATCCATTTTTGCGGGGACTTCATTAACCATGTTTGTTGCTGAAACTGAGCAGTGAGTTTCTAGCTCCCAGAATACATTGTGTGGGACTGGATTACTGGATTGTTGTTTATTTAGGAAGATCAGAAAATGACTTTTTTTTTCTTTCTTTTTTTTAACATATAGAAAAAATACTGACATTTTTCATGCTGATGTCTGCTTTTGCTAGCTAATAGTCACTACGCCACAGCTCTGTGCTCACACTGTGGGAGGGAAAGGAAAGTATTTGGGATTCATTGCACACTACAGGCCAAGATAGATTGTACTGATGAACCTGATTAACTCTGTCCACTTCAATTCTTTGTCGTCTTCTTTGCTAGTGAGAGGAGCAAAAGGTGACTAAACCCAACAGCTTTATGAATTGAAACCTCCTAATGTCCGCTGTTTCCTCTGGACGATCATTCTGTCATCTTTCTCCGACTGCTTTGTTGACCTTTTCTGATGGATATAAGTGGATGTGTCTGATGTGAAAAGAAATGAGTTCTGGGTGACTTCTCTTTCTGTCATGAGTTTTGTTTCCAGTCTCTGAATGCGGATTTCTAAATCAATCTGTTTTTTTTGGCTTTATTTCATCAGTTCTCCTCTGAGAAGCAAATGATTAACTAAAACATTAAAGGTTTTCAACATTTCATTATAACTGTGTGTAGTAGAGTTTGCGTGCGTGTTTTATTCTCTTGGGAACCAGTAATTAATTTTTATTCACTGTAAGAGCACATTTGTTTTTAGTGAATATCTAAAGCACTCACACCGCAGTTTATTATCTGAACTGGTGCATCTTTAAAGGGGTATCTCTGAGCTCTTCAGAAAGTTTTGTGGTTTGCAAGTGAAAACTTTCCATTTTTAAAAAATGCTGACATCATGATACATATTTGTGTGCTTGTGTATGTTATGTGATATATACTTGCAGGATGGTTATATGATAACCAACCTGTAGGTCAGTGGTAGAGCATTGCGTTAGCAGTGCAAAACGTTGTGGGTTTAGTTCCCAGGCAACAAATATACCGGTAAAAAAATTTATTATAGCCTGAATGCACTCTAAGTTGCTTTCGATAAAAGCGTCTGCTAAATGCATAAATGCAATGTGTGTGTCATGTTTGTGTGTGACATAACATAAAAGATTCTGAATTAAATGCTGTTGATTTGAAAAATATGAAGCAGCACATCTGTTATCAACACTGATAATAAGAGATGTTTCTTGAGCAGCAAATTAGTATAATAAAATGACATGTTACACTGAAGACTGGAGTAATGACTCTGAAAATTCAACTTTGCATCACATGATTAAAATGCATGAAAATACAAAACAGTTATTTTATTTTGTTATAATATTTCACAGTAGTATTGTTTGTACTGTATTTTCAAAGAATGCAATCAAAAAGCAGCCTTGGTGTGCATTGTAACAGACGGTGTGACAACTGAGTAGGGGATCCAAATGCAAGCTTTATTCTGGAGCGTGGTCAAAACAGTCAGGATTAAACACCAGCAAATGACAAAACCCAGCAAGACAGAGAGTAATCTGTAAACAGGCAACGGTCAGGGCAGGCAGCCAACAATCACAAAAATGCAAGAATACAGTCCAAAATCAAAAAGACATCACTGTAAACCCGAACGTTGAAATTAATTAAATAGATTAAGTAGTGTATACTCATAGTTTTAGAAAAGGTTCTACTATCTTAATTATTTCAAGTTGGTGTAATATGGTCTTCCTTTTTGAGTAATTTTAACTAATATTTTTTGATTAAATGGAACTTTTTTGTGAATGAGCAAAACATAAATTAAAAACAACTTAATAGAATTAAACAGTTACATGCTAAGAATGATGAAGTCCTGTTATTTCTATTGTTTTAAATAGAGATTATTTAAAAATAAACTTAATCTATATAGCATATTTATATTCATAATTTCATATAGGCTTGACCGCCATCTTCCTGGACTGATGACCTAATTCAGACAAAAGGCATCAAAAACTGGGAATATATCAGATGCTCTGGCTGAATTTTTTTAAATCCATGATTAACAGGTAAATAGATTGTTGCACACAGTTCATAGGTTGAGCCAGTGAAACATTGAACAGGTTCAATGATTCAAACAAGCTTTGTGAATTTTGCAATTAGTCCAGTTTGTGTTTGCCATTTGTCTGATTGCATTAAATATGTGAACAGGTTATTTGTGGACATATGTCCTGATTAGACTGTTTAAAATCAACTTTGTTCAGTAAGCTCTTCAGTATATACAATTCTGTTTTTATCTAAATACACTGTAAAACCGAAAAGTGAAATTAATTCAATGAAATGAGTTACTGTCACTCAAATAATAATGAGAGTTCATTGGACTTAATTAAAATAAGTTTTGTAAACTCAAAATGTTCAGACTGCACGATTTTCAAAGTAGTCGGGTCACTGTTCTTTTCACACTGCATGACTATATTAGCCAGCATTCAGTCACTGCTTTGTTCACACTGCACGATGGATCGGCGACAGAAGGTTTCACAATGCATGACTTTACAATAGGAAGAATCGCCAACAACTCTGTCTGGCACGCAAACTACGTTTCACAACCAAACACGCGCGAGATGTGACAAGAAAACAACGCGATATCACGCATGCAAGACTGGAGTTCTCTAGTGAGACTTGGATTATTATTAAAAATGGTAGCCCGCAAGAAGCTTGCAGTAAGAAATGCCTGTGCGCTCATTTGCAGCGAAAACAAGAAAAAGAAAATAATATTATGGAGGAGGAAATGGTTGGGGAGACGCGAGGAACAAGGATTGTGTGTTCTTATATCATTCTTGCTGATATTGTGCTCTATAATTCCTCCCCAAACTCCCCGCTGCTCTGTATCTTGCTCTCTCATTGGCTATCGGTCTTCACCGATGTAGTTTTCAGTCAGAACACTTTTCACACAGCATGATTTTGAATCGCCAACAGGTCCAGATATTTAGCATGCCAAATATCTCACGGGCATTGGTGACTTGTCGGCGATTCTCTCAGATCGGATCTTTGCTCATTCACACTTCGTGATTGTCACGCGCGTGAACGAGCACCGATTTGCCTGTGATTTCGGGCATTTGATGGCGATTTCTCAAAACCTGTCTGCGAGCCAAAAACTGGGCTAAAATCGTGCAGTCTAAACGCGGCTTAAGGTGAACTTAATATGATTGAGTTTTCTAGTTCCCAGCGTGCCTTGCATCAGACAACAAGGAAAATAAATGTAGAAATTAAGTGTTATTTTGTGTATTTTTACATAAGTTGTTATTTAAAGGGGGGGTGAAATGCTATTTCATGCATACTGAGTTTTTTACACTGTTAAAGAGTTGGATTCCCATGCTAAACATGGACAAAGTTTCAAAAATTAAGTTGTACGTTGCAGGAGTATTTTTGTTCGAAAAATACTCCTTCCTGTTTGTCACAAGTTTCGTAAAGTTTTTTTCGAGTATGGCTCTGTGTGACGTTAGATGGAGCGGAATTTCCTTATATGGGTTCTAAGGGCACTTCTGCCAGAAGAGCGCGCGCTCCCGTATAGCAGAGCACTGACAGCACAACAGACTTCACTGATCACAGCGAGAGCGTCGCGAAATGTCACAAAAGGAGTGTGTTTTTGGTTGCCAGGGCAAGACAACCCTGCACAGATTACCAAAAAAAAACAGCATTAAGGGACCAGTGGATGGAGTTTATTTTTACAGAGGATCAACGGAGTTGTGCAAGTGTTTTTGTTTGTTCCCTGCATTTCGAAGATGCATGTTTAACAAACAAGGCCCAGTTTGATGCCGGATTTGCGTATCGTTTATTTCTTAAGGATGATGCAGTCCCAACGAAAAAGGGTCACGATCGTGTGTTGGAACCGCATGCGGTGAGTAAAACTGCTTCAAATATCTTTGTGTTGTTAACTTAGCTATCGGTGCATAAGCACATCAAGTAAACAACATGCAATGTTGTCATCAAACTGCACTTTCCACATGTACAGCTTAAGAAAATAAAAAATAAAAAGACGACATAAAGTGGAACTTAGTAATTTTCCAAAACCGCTAAGCAAATATATCCAGTTTCAGTACATACCACATAGAGACGTCGTTGCTGCTGCTGCTCTTGTTAAATTTCAGCCTCTGGATCTGATTCTGGATCATAAATAAATGGCTGAATCTGACTGTAAGCCATGGTTTGTTTTGGATGATTGTTTTTTTCCTCACGGTAATGTCACAGCTTCCAAACGCTCTCAACGCTAAAGCCTATGCGCGCTCCTGATTCTTTAGCTCCGCCCACACGTCACGCCTCCAGCGGCTCGGGTTTTTCCGGGAAAAATCGGTACAGACTATCTTTCTCTTTTGAATATAATAAAACTAAAGACTTTTTGGAGTTATGAAGGATGCAGTACTACTCTATAGGTACTCAAGATTAACAGGATATTGAGTGAAAACGAGCATTTCACCCCCCCCCCCCCTTTAAAAGTTGTGTTATGTTAGGATTTACATAGTTTTCTGTTATGTTGGTTTTGTAGTGTTACCATTGTGGTGAAGAGTAGAGCCTGTTGTTAGGTTGAGGATGGACAGATAAACTTTAATACTATATATTGCATGTTGTTTGCCTATGTACATGCAAGTACATGCAAGAGTCTTTTTGACAAGTAAATTACATGCCAGTGTACTAACACAGTGTACTAGCTTGGCTAACGTGTACTTAAAACAATGACAACACAAACCAATAAAAATTGAGTTTTGTCAACATAAAATGGTGTGGTTGTGTACTTATTTTTTTTAAGTTATGAAGGGTGTAGGGGTAAAAAACTTCTGCATCACATTATTGAGACAATTAAAGGAAATGCCTTCGTCGCACATTTTGTACGCTGTTTGACCCCCAGTAATTTTTTAAGCTGAATATAATCTATATTTGTGTATGTAATGTTATGTATTTGCAATTTATATTGTGTCTATGTATTTGAAACATTTGAATGGACTGAAAAAGTTAGCTGTAATGTATTTTTGTTGTAAAATGTTGTTTTGACCATAGTAATGTACTAAATCTAAATCCAAATCTATGTATGCTTAGTAAAGAAAAATACTACATACAATTATCAGTGAAGTCGAACTATGTGACACCAAACAGCTTTTCTGTGCAAAGGATCATGGATCATCATCCCTTCAATATGGCGGACATAATTGTTTTCACTCTATCGTACCCATTAAATTACCCTATTTAACGCACCGGAAATATGCATATGAGTGCAGCTTAAATATGCTGCTTTCCAATGTGCCTCGTTATACTACACCCTTTAAGTTTATGTACTTTTTTGGTGAAAAAAAGAAAGTTCTAACTTTTGAGTGTGTAGTAGAAGAGTAGGCAAACTTTGGGACATACCATAACATCATACAGTTGCGTCTTTAACGGATGCTCTGTCACATATTTACAAACACCCTGTCACTGTAAATTGGCCTGTCAATCATCTTGTCACACTTAACATCATTCACATTTCATTTCACTTCCTACCATATTGGAGAGAAGGAAGCAGAAGCAAATAGATTTGCATGCCGCAGGTCTTCATGCAGAGAACTCATATTTTCTGCATAATGATTCATTTAAAAGTGAACAAATGGATGTTTATAAAAATTTACATTGCTGTTGCTGATGAAATATAACACAGTTAACATTAAATAAACATAATAAAATTTGCCATTAGCATGTGCACGGATCCACACTTCAAAAATCAACCTGGAATAATAGACCATCCGGGGACTTTTGGCATACTCTTTTCAACATACTATGCTTTAAGACACAATTATTCTAATTTCACATACTATTTAGGATGGATAGTCTGAACATTGGGATGCAGGGGTAGTCCTGGTGAGGGGATTCTGGGAAATGGAGTCTGGGGTGAGAAGGTGAAGGAACAGCGGGGACCAGATTTATGTTGAGCATAAGAGACTTCTGTCAAAAACATTGTACAAATATTTTAACGACCCCAAACATTTGAAAATGAGTATGTAAATACATAATATAAATATTTCAAGCAAGTTTTTAAAGCAAAGATTATTTTCTTTTAACAAAAAAAAAAGTGTATTTTTTGATGTATTTGGTTTTAATTAAAAAAAGGAGTTTGAAATAGGAGAAAAAGCCTGTTAAATGCAGACATGCCTCATTTGCATAATTTTTATTTATTTATTACTTCCTTTCATTTTGTCATGTGTTTCGTATGCTCTAAACATTGAAAGACATTTCGTTGAAACCCAAAAGGTTAAACTGATTGTATTGCTGCAAATATATTGTGTTTCCATCTCTCCATTCAGAGTGTTAATAGACTCTCACTGCTGTTGTCTCGAACGGATTGCTGTGCCCTTTGTATTTGCTCACATGCGGCTTTGTTTTATTTTATTTATTGATGGATCACTGAGCATGCTGTAATGAAAAACTCTCCTTCTGGGCTCAGCAGAAGATGTGTCGTTCCCAATTTCTCATTCATGGTCTTCGTTCTGTGCGTGCAAGGCTTTAGACTGAGAGAACAGTATTGTTAGCTAAAACATGGTCCCTCTTCAGCACTAGAGCCTGGAAAGAAGTTTTACGTGGGTCTCCTTACTTGTGACTTACAATGTTTGACTCATTCCCACATCGTCTTAATTGTCATGCTTTTTTTATTTAAGCAATATCACACAAAGAAAAAGTACTGTTTTACTGATGTGCCTACTCTACCTTTAAGATGTTTTCGGTGGTTGCTAAGCCATTGCTACCGGGTTAATAAGGTAATCTTGGGGGGTTGTAGGCCATTGTTATAGGGTTACTAAAAGAGGGATTGGATTTGTTCAACATTTTATGGCCCTACGTCCAGAGGTGGACAGTAATAAAGTACATTTACTTGAGTGCTGTACTTAAGTACACTTTTTAGAATCTGTACTTAACTTGAGTATTATTTTTTTCTGGAAATGTATGACTTTAATTTCACTACATTTGAAATACAAATATCGTACTTTTCACTTCACTTCATTTCTTTCAAGGTCCTCAAAGTAGAAAGTGGTTTCTATGTAGCAGACAGCCAGTATAGGTTACGTAAAGTGATTTCCGCATTTTATGAACACTGAAAAGTTGCAAATATATATATTTTTTCAACAATTTAATAAGAATGAATTAATATTGTGGTATACATTAGACAAATATTGTCTAATTTAGCAAAATCGAGTAATGGCTGATTGGTAAGTCTAATTTGAGTTGTCACTCAAAAGTCTTTCCAGAATTCTAAACTTGTTTGAGTTGAATTGGTTGACTATTATTTGATGAAACAGCAATACTTATCAGTTTTGATAATGTTGCATACATGTGCAATGTTTTAAATTTGGGATTTGTGTTACATTCCCATTTGTCTGCCACTGTAATTGAGTTTTGTGGGTGTGCCGTCTAATTTACATACTGTTCCAAAAACCTTGATTCTCCCAAAGTAGATGCATCAAAAATTCATAAGGCATCGTGAAGTATATGTACTCCGGCTTTAAAAAAAAAACAGCAGCCGATCAATTTGAAAAGAAAGCCAGAAAGAAATGCCTCTGAGAGAAAGAGAGAGAAGAGTCTGGCATCGCTGCTGACCTTTTTAATGTTTCACTCTAAAAAGTCACACTTGTTTGTAAAGGTCTTTAGACTTGACCTTGCTTGACTTGTTTATAAAATCTGTGTTTTTACCTCCAGCGACATTTTCACTGCTATTTGTTGTTGAAGTTTGTGCTTCCTTCTCTCCCGTGTGTTCATTATTGATGAAAGTGGAGTAGAATTTTTCTTTTGTGAATTTCCTTTTGTTTCTTTTCCTCTCTCGATCTGTGAAACAGTATGAATAAAAAGCATGTGCGGCTGTGCTTCTGTCACTGAATACTTTATTCCCATTACAAAGCTGCCAGAGGCATCCGGTTATGAACCATTCCCTCCATGTCATGTTTTTGCTTGTGTGTGAAAGAGAATGCAGAACGTTCCAGTAGTTTGTTGTATTTTAGCTTCGGTTTTCTTCAGTGAGCCTGAATACAGCATAATCACATGATCACTTCATCTACTGGTCTGAAAAAAAATTTTATTCATTAAATTGATCAAAAGTGACAGTAAAAACATAATCTATTTGAAATAAATGATGTTCTATCAAACTTTTTAAATGGAAAAAAACATATAGAGTAGAACTGCATCCTTCATAAATCCAAAAAGTCTTTAGTTTTATTATATTCATAAGAGAAAGATAGTCTGTACCGATTTTTCCCGGAAAAACACGACCGGCTGGAGGCGTGACGTGTGGGCGGAGCTAAAGAATCACGAGCGCCAGTAGGCTTTTGTGTTGAGACCATGTGGAAGCTGTGACATTACCGTGAGGGAAAACCCATCATCCAAAACAAACCATGGCTTACAGTCAGATTCAGCCGTTTATTTATGATCCAGAATCAGATCCAGAGGCTGAAACTGAACGAAAGCAGCAGCAGCAACGACTTGCTCCGAGCGGGGCTCGAACCCTGGTCTCCGGCATGGGAGGGGACATACTAACGAGGAGGCAGAGATATTTGAAGCAGTTTTACTCACCGCCTGCGGTTCCAACACACGATCGTGACCCTTTTTCCTTGGGATTGCATCATCCTTAAGAAATAAACGATACGCAAATCCGTCGTCAAACTGGGCCTTGTGAACAAGCGTCTTCGAAATGCAGGGAACAAACACAAACACTTGCACAACTCCGTTGATGCTCTGTAAAAATAAACTCCATCCACTGGTCCCTTAATGCTGTTTTTTTTTGGTAATCTGTGCAGGGTTGTCTTGCCCTGGCAACCAAAAACACACTTCTTTTGTGACTTTTCGCGACGCTCTCGCTCTGATCAGTGAATCGCTCTGATCAGTGAAATGTCTGTGCTGCTCATAGACAGTAAAAGAAATGGACACAGCGACCCCATTGGAACTCTATTGAGACAAATGAAGCCCAGTTTTAGCGTTTTTTAGCACTTCCGTTTCTGTCTGGCAGACTCAAACGAAGCTTGACGACGTCAGCAACCTGTCTGACAGATGTAAATCTTCTAAGTGGCTGTGCGTGCAAACTGCCATCGTTAATCTTGTAGAGACGGCGAGCTTGAGCGGGGAGTTCTTTGTCGTGAGTGAGCAGGAGTAAGTATTCTGATTAATTATTTTGTATAGTATTTTAAAATGTAACGCCAGTACGCCATATTAAGTTAATTGCCTGCGAGCTTCTCCACCTGTCTGTACGGTAATGAGACAGAGAGCCGAGTGGTTATGACGCAATCGTTAGCCCATTTTTTTACAAAAACTGTTTATACGGGGCCATAATGTAACATAGAAGGTAATGGAGCCCTTTATACATTGTCGTGTATCTTTAGAAATAAATAATGGACAAACGGAGTCTTTAAACGCCTCAGATGTAAAGTTATTCGCTGTCAAAGTGACGCCAAAATGAATGGGAGTCAATGGGAATGCTAACGCAAGTGAAGTTCTGCTAAAAGATGGCATCCCCCACCCGACTTCAACTTCCGGTCGAGTTCCTTGCCCCTTGGTGCTGCTCAGCCTCGCTATACGGGAGCACGCGCTCTTCCGGCAGAAGTGCCTTAGGACCCATATAAGGAAATTCCGCTCCATCTAACGTCACACAGAGCCATACTCGAAAAAAACTTTCCGAAACTTGTGACAAACCGGAAGGAGTATTTTGGGAACAAAAATACTCCTTCAAACGTACAACTTAATTTTTTAAACTTTGTCCATGTTTAGCATGGGAATCCAACTCTTTAACAGTGTAAAAAACTCAGTATGCATGAAATAGCATTTCACCCCCCCTTTAAGCATTACAACTGTTTTAAACATATTGATTATTATATAAAAAAAATATTGAGCAGCAAATCAGCATATTAGAATGATTTCTGAATGATCATGTGACACTGAAGCCTGGAGTAATGGTGCTGAAAATTCAGTTTTGCTTTTATATTCTAATAGAAAACCATTATTTTAGATTGTAAATAAGAATAACATTTCATATAACATATAATTTTTTTAAAAACTTGAAAAAAAATCTTACAAGCCCCACTTTTGAATGTTGTGTAAACCATTTTACATTTCTCTTTTTTTTTTTTTTTTAGCATTTTTTGTCTTGCGGTGTACATTATGCAGTTCTTTTAATGACCAGTCAGATAGTCTTGATTTAATAGTCAGATCAAGTCTGGTTTTTGCCAGTCCTGGTCGGTCTTTCTAAAATGTTTGTAGTCAAAATGAATTTACATTTCATGGTTCTTGATACCACAGCGAATCCAATATGCTATTAAATGCCTCATTTATTTAATTATCGAATGATATAAATATAACCAAATTAAATTCAAATTATGGCATGTACACTTCGATTATTTTTCATACTCCAAGTGTTTGCAAGTAATCAGTGGTGGACGAAGTACACAAATCAAGTACTTGAGTAAAAGTACAGATACATATGGTAAAATATTACTCCAGTAAAAGTAAAAGTACTCCTTTTTCAATTTTACTCAAGTGAAAGTACAAAAGTACTCGAGTTTTTATGTACTTAAGTAAAAAAGTACTGCAAGATAGATGTTTGCAATTTTATATAGGCTACTTAATTTAATTTTATATTAGCACATATTCTTTTTATAATCCTACTGCTCAAAATACCTTGGATTTTTTCAAAATAACCACTATATGGAGTCAAGATATATTTTTGTTGTTGATATGGACTACGCTGATGAGAGTAATGTTCACTGTGAAGCTTACACTGTGATGTACCTGAGAGAAAACAGAGATGACCATCTGATCTTCACCAGGAAGAAAAAAGTATTTTAAAGTTTGTTGTTTTACAGAAGATCAAAGTTACAGTACAGACCAAAAGTTTGGACACACCTTCTCATACAAAGAGTTTTCTTTATTTTCATGACTATGAAAATTGTAGAGTCTCACTCAAGGCATCAAGTGCTATTTGAGCAAGAAGGAGAGTGATGACCTGGCCTCCACAGTCACCGGACCTGAACCCAATCCAGATGGTTTAGGGGTGAGCTGGACCGCAGACTGAAGGCAAAAGAACCAACAAGTGCTAAGCATCTCTCGGGGAACTCCTTCAAGACTGTTGGAAGACCATTTCAGGTGACTACCTCTTGAAGCTCATCGAGAGAATGCCAAGAGTGTGCAAAGCAGTAATCAAAGCAAAAGGTGGCTTTTTTGAAGAACCTGCAATATTACATATTTTCAGTTGTTTCACACTTTTTTGAAATGTATATAATTCCACATGTGTTAATTCATAGTTTTGATGCCTTCAGTGTGAATCTACAATTTTCATAGTCATGAAAATAAAGAAAACTCTTTAAATGAGAAGGTGTGTCCAAACTTTTGGTCTGTACTGTATATATGACATGATAATAAGGCCTGAAGTTAGGAAGAACATTTTACGGAGAAAAAAAAAAAAAAAATGTAAATCAAGATAATGATTTTTTCCTTCTCAAATCTTGTCTGTGGTTTAAAAACACCCCTGGCCAAACGGGTTGCATCTCTTCCCACTGATAATTACTGTAGTTAGTATGTTCTGAACATCACATCCTTTCTTTTCTAACCAGATGTAAACTATATTATATATATATATATATATAGGTGGCTGAATAAAAATATTTGGACATTATTTATAAAAATTACATCAATTTAGCACCAACAAGCTTGTTAGCTAGACAGTTAGCATCAGCTAACAATATTTACTTATTTTCAATATTTACTTATTTTCAGTACGATGAACATTCATGTCTGTCTACTCGACTAGTTAATCCAAACAATATACATATGTATAACGTTACTGTCGATAAACAATATAAAAACAGACGTAACATAGGACATTTTAATAAAACTGTTAACATTACGGCAGCGGGGAATTTGAACGTGCACGAGTTATTGTACTTAATCTGTGTTATTTTATGGGTTTTTTGTTGTTGTTGTTTTTTACCTAGAATTGATGTGTCTGCATCGTCTGCACTCGAGCATTTGAGTGGGCTTAAATAGATCACTCTTTACAACGGATTTGGTTTCCAAACAACTGACAGTTTTGACCTAAATATGATTTTCAGTTACAATAATTAATCCAAAATTTCGACATTAATAACTTACTTTTAGCAACATCAGACGCACGCGCGCTCACAAGATCTCCCGGTTCTTACTTCTGGTGACTCGCACTAAACGGTTCATTTGAATCAGTGAGTGGTCGACTCCAGAACAGCTGCAATCGGATCATTCTAATTCGTAAACGAATCGTTTGGTGTGATTCGCGATCCGATTTAAAAGTTTATTTTGAAAAGATTCAGTTCGTTCATGATGAATCAGACACCGCTTCTGCGTGTCGGAGCACGTGATATTATAGGGAGTAACGATATGTTTTATGAAATGTAGTGAAGTAAAAAGTACGATTTTATGCTTCGGAATGTAGTGAAGTAAAAGTAAAAGTTGTTCAAAATAAAACTACTCCAGTAAAGTACAGATACTTGAAAAATGTACTTAAGTACAGTAACGAAGTAAAGCTACTCCGTTACTGTCCACCACTGCAAGTAATTATTGAAGTAAACTGTAATAAAGAAATTAAATGAAGTTCAGTCAGTGGTTTTCTCATTTTCTTGTGAGTTTTGTTGACTGAATGATATTAATACCATTACAGCTACAGGCTCCATAAAACTAAAGTATTTTAAAACAAAGCTTTTCCTTTGTGTTTGTCATTTTTAAGACCTTGGGTTATTCAAATAGACATTTAACCTTACTGTAGAAAGACCAGTATTGTTACACTTTTTATAGGTGCTTGGAATCAATGCATGTATTTTTGACATCTCCAGTCTTAGCTAATCAGTAGGCCAGTTTGTGCTCAGATGAGCAGGTCTGGTCTTGTCTGACCTGATCTGGTTTGGGCTGGTCTGTTGGCGTCTCAGTGTGCAGCTCATCAGAGGCTGTCAGAGTGAGATCAGGGCTCTGCAAAGCAGCAGCTCAGCTGTTTGAAAAGCATCTCACTCCTCTACACGCTCTGTTCCTCTCCAGCGACCGACTCTCTTTCTCACTTTCTCATGCACTCAGTGCCTTTGAAGTCTCTCCAACCCTCCCTCCTCTTGTTCAAGACATGCACTTCTCCTCCCCTGTGTCTTCAGTGCGGCTTATGGGTGTGTTTCAATCTGCTGCCAAGTTCAGTAGTCAGCAAACTGCCCAGGGAGTCATCATTTCCCATTTCATAGTCTCACCCAATGTAAAGAATGTATTGTGCAGTGAAATAATCATTTTCAAGAGATTATCCCAGTGCACTGTAAAAAAAATTATATATATCAAAAATAAAATTCAAAAGTGGTGAATATATTTAATTGTGTCCAAATACGATATATATATATATATATATATATATATATATATATATATATATATATATATATATATATATATATATATATACACACACCGTATTTGGACACGATTAAACATATTCACCACCTTTGGATTTTATTTTGATTTATTTTATTTTTTTATTTATGCTCCTATTTGATTAAATATAATATAATATAATATAATATAATATAATATAATATAATATAATATAATATAATATAATATAATATAATATAATATAATATAATATAATATAATGTTTATTTCAATTACCAAAAATAATTTTAATAATATTTGTTTTGGTTTTATATCAACACAGGTAAAGAATGAATTCCTTAGTGCAACTTAATTGTTATAACACCTAAAGATGGCATTTATTTATTTATTTTTAACCAAGAGAATTGCTATTGTTGCTGGCACCAGTTGAGCCTTAATTGAGATCTGTGATGTTTTTGTGCCAGGTATATTTACTCTAATTGTAAATCAGATCTCTTGTAGATAATATTTAATTATTATTATTCAAAATAAAGTATTTAGATATTTCGCTTTTTGAAATGTAATGTACAAAGAGATATTTAATAAGAAACCTGCATGCCTGAAAATGAAAATTTCAAGTTTATTTCGGAGAACATTTAGGTCCGAACAACATTGGACCCGTTTGAGTGTTCTAGAAAAAAGAAATTATACAGGTTTGGAATGACAAAGTAGATACTGACAAATGGAGATGAACGGATCTGCTTTAGTTTATGAGTGGCTGCTAGATTGGGAGCTGTAGTTTCAAAGTATAACTTCTCCAACACATGCTCTTATGATACGTGACAATTCACTAAATACTCTGCAGAAGTTGCCCTGCAAATGTACTGTATGATTATAAGTGCCTAACCCTGCCGTTTGGAGGTCAAATGTTTTTGCGATCAGGGCATTAAGGGCAGCTCTCCACATGGCAGCTGTTGCAGTGCTGTCATTGCCGATTCCTCTCTCTCCAGCGCTCTTTCATCTCCATCTCCCGCATGAGTGTTGACAGTTACGTCTAGTGATGCTGCAGGATAAGAGATGATTCTCCAGGGCCCAGGGGTTTCGCTGAGCCACGAGGAGAGAGATAAAATTAGCCCTAAGGAAGGGGAATTGGAGACTTTGAGGTGTGAGAAAAGGGGAAGCCTTAAAGAAGAACAGTGCCTTCAGGGAAACAAACAGCGTGAGACATGATAGACACAAAGAATAAAAAATCTTCGGGCTTGTAGCACCAGGGCCGTGCAGAGACCTTTGGAGGGGCAGGTGCTCAAAGTATAAAAGGGGCACATGGAACGAGGCTTTAAATAGCGCGGTTCAAAATAGCAATACAGCAATATATTGTGAAGCATTCCTTGCCGATTTGCGTATCGATATGGATGATTATGTATTGATATGGCAGCAAATGCTGTGATGCAGTTTTTAAAAAGGAAAAGATTAGAAGAGACAATTTTAAGTTTAAAAGTAAAAAAAATAACAATTATTTCCACCAAATAATAGCTCTGGGATTAGAAACTGAAATGTCTTAAATTGTCCCAACCTGAAGGCTTTTTCTTCTCTGTTCTACAGAATAATTAAGAACAGCTGTTATAGTAAAAACTACAGAAAACACTCTACATTTTCCTCTTTCTCACCAGCCTCTGTCTCCTGGCTTGCTTACCTGCTCTTTCTGTCACTTGTGCGTCTACATTTGCCTCTTTTTCTTCCTCTATCTCCATCTCCTCATCTGATCTATTACTTTCCACTCTCTGTCCATATAGGAACAAGGCACAATCTACTATTTCATTATCAATCTATTATTTTAACCATCACTACTATTCTTGCACCTAATCAATAAGTCCACCTTAAATATTGATACAAAACAATAAACAACTGAGTCATGCTATGAAAGCACTGTATAACTTATATAGGCATATGTTTTATTTAATTTTCCTTTTTATTCAAAACAATTCCAAACATGCTTAATATATCAGGAAATATCTCGATTCTCAAACGTATAAGTAAACGCGTTTTGCACCTTTATAGATTGTTATTTGATCAATAAATGGAAAGGTAGTGTAATCTATTTACTACACATACAACCCCGACTTTTTACTTAAGTGCCATATCATGCCATAAAATATTTTTAATATGACTGAATTTGCATTTAATGTAAATTTTAAAAACAATATTGTAAGTTACTTATTTTAACACTTAAATTTTTCAGAGAGTAAAGAACATTTACATTATCAAATAACATTTTCATTCAGTTTAGCCAGAGTTCAGGCACTCTCAAAAACGTCTCAGGTTACGAATGTAACCATGGTTCCCTGAGAGGGAACGAGACACTGCGTCCTCTGGAGGGACACTATGGGGAACACCTCGTCGTGACCCATGTCTGAAGCATACTTTGAAAAAACGCCAACTCGTTGGCCGGCGACAGCGTCTGACGTCACTACCGGCGCGACTATAAATAAGCGACCGGAGAGCACGTCATTTATCTTCTTTGTGAAGCTTGCGTCCGAAGCATGGCAAGGGATCTAGAGGACGCAGTGTCTCGTTCCCTCTCAGGGAACCATGGTTACATTCATAACCTGAGACGTTCCCCCTCAAGGGAACTTCGAACTGCGTCCTCTGAAGGGACACTATGGGGAACAGTATACCCACGCCGCCATGCTGAGGGGAGCGCAGGCCAGACCATGGCGAACACTAAGTACCAACTCTACCATTTCTAAGGGAGTTGCCACTAGGACGTTTAGACAGCTGTCTGTGACACTATCCCTTACGGCCAAAGGCCTAAGCTACATACCCAATTTAATTGATCAGGGCCTCGACCCGGGGTAGAGCTTAAAGGCTTGGAATAGGAAGGATTCCTTTAAAGGGATACGGCTAAGAAACCAGTATTATACAAGGTCTTGCCTGTCACACAAGGGCTACTGTTTGCTCTTGCAAAAATTTTCCGAAGGAGCTGTCTCAACAGAACCCTGGTAGCAAAACCCTGCTAGATAGGTATTCAAGGATACCTGAATGGAGTGGCGCCCAAGATGAACGGGGCTTTACACCAACTCAAGAAAGGGCACGAAGCATCGCGCGAAGCCCTTACCATAAAGGATTTTTAGAAAGAACGCAGAGCCTTAGCGTGCGAACTTACCACAGAGTGGATTTCAGAAAGTGCGCAAAGAATACACGTGCACACTTACCATAGTATGGATTTTAAAATACTGTTCTAGGGAGGGGTTCTCGTGGCACTCTGAAGGGGAAAAAACAGAGAACACCGTCAAATGAGAGGAACTCTGAATTCAGAGTAGCGTACTAACACGTGACCCTTTTCTGGGAAAAGGTCACCTGATCAGCTGAAAGGCCCTCGCCTTTATCCAGGTCCCTCAGCAGGTCAGCCTGATAGGCCTGAAGCACCGCCATAGTGTGCAATGAAGCCACAGCCTGACCTGCTGCTGCGTATGCTTTGCCATTTAAGCGGGATGTATCCTGGAGGGGCTTAGATGGCAAAGAGGGAGATTTAAGAGAGGATGTTTCCCCCACAGAGAGATAGCTAGCCAGCGTCTCTTCTACAGGGGGCATCTTCTCATAGCCATTTTCGCGCATGCCCTCGATGTTAGCATAACTCGTATGCTGAAACCGATGGATGCGAGAAGAAAATGGCCTCTTCCATTCTTTCTTGATTTCCGCATGTAAATCAGGCAAGAATGGAAGGCTCACCTGGGCTGGAGGGCTATGGTCAGATAAATAACGCTCATCAAGGTGACCTCGCGGCGTTATTTTGCTGGTCCGTTTCCATGGCAAGTTTAACTTTGCTGTGGCACGATCCATAACCTCTAACAGCTCCTCATACGCAGGGCAGGAGGATTGAGAAGGCTCAGCCTCAGCTTCTTCACCAACCTCAGACATCTCCTGCTCTTCCTGGGTAGAACCCAGCAGAGCACTAACTTCAGTATCAGAAAGGGTTAATGATAACACGTCTTCCTCCTGAAGTTCATTCTCGTCCGCCGCCGAAGAGCGAGAAAGGGAAAGTCCCTCTCTAAACTCTTCAACGAGGTCCACCTGTGATCCCCACGAGCTCATTCTCCTCCGTGCCTCAACAGCGGCGGGTCCTGAGCCGCGGGAGACAGATGGCTGTCCCTCTTTCCTCGGAAAGAGAGACAAACGAGAGCGGAGCTTTTTCATGGAAAAACGCTCACAGTGCACGCAGATCGCCCCCTCAAGGACATCGCGCGCGTGCTCTACGCCCAAACAAAAAACGCAAAGACTGTGTGTGTCATCCGGTGTCAAATAACGCTGACATGGATGCACGCACTGTCTAAACGCCTTGCTAGTGGAAGCCATGATAACAAAAGTAAAGATCGCTCTTACCATGGTCGTTTCTCAGACGCACACTTCAAACAAAACAGTCAAATGAAGACGAAGAAGATAAATGACGTGCTCTCCGGTCGCTTATTTATAGTCGCACCGGTAGTGACGTCAGACGCTGTCGCCGGCCAACGAGTTGGCGTTTTTTCAAAGTATGCTTCAGACATGGGTCACGACGAGGTGTTCCCCATAGTGTCCCTTCAGAGGACGCAGTTCGAAGTTCCCTTGAGGGGGAACTCCCATTACAATCACTGAAGCACTTTATATTACATTATGCACATCAGGTTTTTTTTTTAGTTTTCTCTCTCTCTCTCTCTCTGAAGAAAGAATTCGCTAAATAATTCAGTCAGCGAGCAAGTGAGCAAAAACACTGCGTTTCATGATGACTCTTTTGCACGTCTCCGATTGGCCATTGCATTCGCGCAACAGAACCGTTGATTGGTTATCATGAAGCGTTGTACGAAAGTCTCTGGCTCAGCGCCAGCCAGCTAACACACAACACAGATTTGAATTTAGCAGCTGATGCTGAACGATCTAATCACAACATTGTGATTATATCAAATATATAAAAAATATTAATCTGCTGTTTTTTTTTTTTTTTTTTGGTCGTTTGGAAGCTGCATTTAAAATCAACTTGGCTCAGAAATCTTTGAATGGGCATGACGCCTCTGCCCTCGATGCCTGTGAAACGTTTCTCCCTCAAACAGCACGCTAATGTTACTCTGCACTACAGGCTACACGTGTTCTCACATCGTCACGTCGTTCTTGTAAAATAATAATAAGTAAATAAATATCAAAATCACTTCGCTGAGAATGAAACACCACTTACCAGCTCCCGCGGTGTTGAAAATAATATCCTCTGACAATTAAAAAATGCGCGTGCAGCGTGACGAATCGTCCCTGTCGGATGAGGAGGTCGTCGTCGTCAGGTCAAAGGTCATGTTGGTCATCTTATTGACGGCTAAATTATTATTCAAAATTTTACTAATATTTAGATTGGGCATGAGCAGGCATTCACAAAAGGAAACGTTATGGCAAAAAAAAAATTAGAGGAAATTTTGCTTTGACAAAAGGGCACTTTGGGCACCAAAGGGCAAAGGGGCAGGTGCTCAGGCACCCAACAACAACAACAAGCAAGTTTTGTAGAGAGAAGAGAGATTAACAATATAAACAGCATGGTTTAATTAGGTGTAAAGGCACAGTAATCCAGGCCTGGAGAAGGACAGTATTTTATTGTTTAATACAGATGTGTCAAAGCCCTGTAAGGACAAAAATAAGGAACTGGGATATTTTTCAAGTCGCCTAAGTAACCTCAAGTAAGCATTATAAATGGTGACTCCTTGTCTAAGGTCCATATTCACATACAGCATTAAGTCTGTCAGCAAAATCTTTGTGTGATACCCCACACTGAATTATGGTCACAAGAATATATTATTTGTCTATGATGTATATAATTTATTATTTAAGTGTGTATTTAAATGTAAATGTATTATATATGTTTTGTATTACTTTAAAGGGGTGTATATAAGTTTTTCGGTCTGTTTCTCATGAGAGATTTGGTTTTGTACTCAAACTGCACATAGTATGATTCATTGGATTCAGTGATTCATTAAATATAATTATAAAAGCAAAATAATGATTAATATTGATAATAATAAACAAAATAATCAGTGATAATACTAGCTATTATATTTAAAATTAGAGTATACAATAAAAATAGTTATTTTATAGTATAATTAAAAATACAATTCCAGTATAAAATTCATTTTTTATTTTATTTTACAAAATCATCTTTTTCAAACCTATAATCAGCAAGCTTTTGTTCTGGCGAGTTTAGCGCTGTCCAGTGATGCGAGGAATGAAACATCATTTTTACATTTCTGAAACCGCTTTCTGGAAATCTTATACAATATTACAGTTAGTTGATCTAAAACAGTGATTGCACATTAACAGCCGTCAACAATGTCAGTACGCAGATGAGCGATCTGAAAATATTTATATAAGTTAGCGCATTTTTATTTTAGCGCTTTCTGAAGGGAATTAAGCTGCATTTTAAAAAAAAAAGTTCAGAATGACAGTTGGGAGTTTGAGAGTTGCCATGACGACTGCAGCGCATCTTCAGACAACACAGTGAACTTATTGACTAAAAAAACAACGCTTCTGTCTCGTTTGCTCCCTAAGGTTAGTAAAAAATGATCACACTTCAGAGGGAAATCTTTCTTAATTTATTTATTTATCGTACTTTAATTTGAAAGCGTCTGACTATTCATATATTTGTTTCTGAATACTGAATACTGTTCTTTAAACTGCCTAATGGCCGTTCTCACAGACAGTCTCTGTCGGGGTTATAAGAGTGAGGAAATCATTTTCTGTAGGAGAAAGGGACAGGTTTAAAATTCTGCTCAGTAAAGTAATCTTATCTTCTGGGTTTAATGGAAATGGAGTCAGAGTCAGTCTCTTCTTGCAAAAGAGAATGAGAAACATTAACGTTACTGCTTCGCGGTATTCGCTTATGTGTGTGTCCATAGACTGTATAAAAACATGGACGTGGTGTCCGTGACGTCACCCTTAAGGCGGTCGCACACCGAACGAGAAGCGCCGCGTCGACAACTCGAGGTATCGCACACTGGACGCGCACATTCTATATGCGTGAGCTCAATTTCGCAGCAAGATGGGAGAGTTTTAACTTCATCTATTATTATTATTTTAAATATATGATTTTAATTGATAAAAGCTGAGTTTTGAACGTTAATTAATGAAAAGAATCTGTGTTATTATAATAAGTCTGTTATTGTTTTGTTGTATCTGTTGTCTAGGCAACTGTGCTGCTGAAAACGTAACCAAACACTTTTTGTACTGTTTTATTTGAATGAAACAAGTGTACTGTATTTTAATTTCAGTTTCAGTTTATAACATCTGGGGTTTTTTAATATAAAACTATGCAGATGGCGCAGAAATTTGAACAGCGTTCTGAGTCGTAGCTGGGCGCCGCGGACAGATGCTGAATGGCGCCGCCGGTGTGTGTACACCCATAGAGAATAATGTGTTCGAATTTTAAAGACGTGGCGCGACGCGGCGCTGCGCTTCTAGTCCGGTGTGCGACCCCCTTTAGAGTCATGAAGAGAGTATTTGAAGCTCAAAAACTGCATAGCAAGCCGTCGCCATCTTGGCAGCGCATCACCTCTCTACTCTCCCGGAAAATCGAACTTGGGCAAAAAGGCGGGAGCTGGTTGCTGAAGCCACGCCCACATAGCACGACAGCTGTGACAGCAGCGGCAATCCACCTGTCACTCAAGCGACCACGCCCTTAATTAAGCCGAACTTTAAAGGGATAGTTCATCCAAAAATCTAAATTATGTCATTAATAATACACCCTCATGTTGTTCCAAACCAGTGAGACCTGTTTATCTTCGGAACACAGTTTAAGATATTTTAGATTTAGTCCGAGAGCTCTCAGCCCCTCCATTGAAGCTGTGTGTATGGTATACTGTCCATGTCCAGAAAGGTAAGAAAAACATCATCAAAGTAGTCCATGTGACATCAGAGGGTCACAGTTAGAATTTTTTGAAGCATTGAAAATACATTTTGGTCCCTCTGAGTTCAAACAAACCAATATCCCGGAGTAATTCATTTACTCAAGCAGTACACTGACTGAACTGCTGTGAAGAGATAACTGAAGATGAACACAGAGCCGAGCCAGATAACAAACAAAAGACTGACTCATTCTCGAGTCAAGAACCGGTTGCATCGATTTTTGGATCACCAGTAGATCTTTCGGACAGTTCGATTCAATAAACCAGTTGAAGAAAATGGTTTACCGTTTCTTTTGCACTCGACGTAATGGCGTCATTTGCGATGATTGTCCTTGATTCAAGCCTTCGGTTTACCCGCGCTCATAAGACTAGCACAGAATCAGTTCAGAATCAATCACCAAAAGAATCAGTTCAGTTCAGATGCTCTGTGTGTCGGTCTGCTTCACGCTGAATCACACATGCGCAGTATCATCAGCTCCTCGGTTCTCGAACCAGACGCATCTGACAGAAACGGTTCTTGAATCGAGAATAAGTCAATGTTTTGTTCGTTATCTGGCTCGGCTCAGTGTTCATCTTCAGTTCTCTCTTCACAGCAGTTCAGTCAGTGTACTGTTTGAGTAAATGAATTACTCCGGAATATTGGTTTGTTTGAACTCAGAGGGAGTGTCAGCCACATAAAAAAGGTAACCGCTTAAGTCATTTGTGGATTAATGCGTATTAGAGATACGAACCGTTTAAAATGATTCAGTTCAATTTGGTGAACTGGTTCAAAAAGATCCGGTTACATTGAATGATTCGTTCGCGAACCGGATATCACAAACTGCTTTGTTTTGAACTCTCTCTCACAACAGACACGGAAGAGAAGACAATGCTGAATAAAGCCGTAGTTTTTGCTATTTTTAGACCAAAATGTATTTTCAATGCTTCAAAAAATTCTGACCCTCTGATGTCACATGGACTACTTTGATGATGTTTTTATTATCTTTCTGGACATGGACAGTATACCATACACACAGTTTCAATGGAGGGACTAAATCTAAAATATCTTAAACTGTTTTCCGAAGATAAACGGAGGTCTCACAGGTTTGGAACAACATGAGGGTGAGTCATTAATGACATAATTTAGATTTTTGGTTGAACTATCCCTTTAAGGCTTAAAGTCCGAGTGAACCGGAAGTTGCAAACGACTTTTCTCCAGTGTTGTGACATATTTCCTAGAGAAACGGAATACTAAATGAGGAAAAATAGTGGGCGTGGCTTTATTTTCCGACTAGCATCTGATTGGATCTAGAAAAGTAGTTAATGACAGATATCTCACAAACCCCATTTCGTGTTCTGTCCAATTTGTGAAGCACATCAAGCACATCCTTGACCTCTCTGTTATCTCTCCTTCGTCCAAATGTAAAAATTCGACCCATCTTGACCGTAACGAGGGAATTTCAGGGAATGGGAAAAGTGTTTACTGAGTGCAACAACCAAAAATACACCTCCTCGCCATCTCTCCTTCCACACTCTGTCTATGCTCGCAAACACGCAGGCAGCCTCCTACTGTCAGTTGGAGAGGCATGGTTATGGATGCGAAGCAGACACCCAAACCATCAAACCTACGTCATCAGGGAAGGTCCTCCAATGCAGAGGGGAGGGGCATTTTCAGATTTTTATTAAATAATTTTTTGTGTGTGTGTGTGTGTGGATTGACTTGCATGGATGAACTGTTCACCACAAAACGATAAATTTAGGCAAACAAAGTAAATATGGTCTATTTCTATTTCAGTTGGACTTTAATATAATTTAAACAGATGAGTTATAAAAAAAATTCACCCCCCTCACAGTTCTCATGAAGGGCATTAACATTGGGAGTCTATGGAATTGACTCCCTTTTGCAGCCAGCCTCCAGCGGCCAGTCCATGAATTACAGTTTTAGTTACTTCCTCGTTGGCTTCACGACAGAGAGCGGGAGGTTGCCGCTCTACAATAAGTTACTGTGTCTTGTAGATCTTGTAATTTTTGGTCCGTTTTTCTAATTCCAATTCAACTTCCTGTGGAAAAAGAACCAATTCTGAATGTGCTTGTGTCTTTCGGTTCTTCTTTTAGTATTCTCAGAACAGTGCATCTTATTATTAGATTTCATTTCAGTAGACATGCTGTCTTGTGTCAGTGAAGGAGAGTTGAGGGCAAGTGAAGTCTATTTTCTAAATATCTAGTAGGATAACTGAAAGGTTAGAAAAAAGAAACCCTGAGAAAATGATCAATAAAGTATCAGCATTGTAGGGGACAAGTTATTTTATATCCCTGGTTGCATCAGAGAGACTGTCCCGGTAATATGTGGAGGGTAAGTAGCTTTGTATAAAAGTGTCATCTAAATGACACATGTAATCTTCCTGTTCATCTGGATCTCAGGTTCTGAACTGGTCCGAGCAGAGCTAGAGTAGGTTCACACCACACAAAGCCCACCAGTGTTGTGTAATCAGAGCACAATGTGGAGGCGCTAGACCTCTTTACTGTTTTTTAAAACAGTAGTATTGTGAAATAACTGTTTATTTTTAAATGTTTTTTTTTTATGTAATTTCTTCCTGTGATGCAAAGCTGAATGCAAGGCAGTCTTCAGTGTCACATGATCCTCCAGAAATCATTCTGATATGCTGATTTGATGCTCAAGAAACATTTCTTATTATTACAATGCTGAAAACAGTTGTGCTGCTTGTTTGCCTTCCCCAGTTCAGCTGGCGTCCACATTAAACCTTCACATTCGCATTTACCAAACGTCATTGAGGAAAGTCAGCAGCTGCACTACTTTCCAGTCAGCAGAGCTGTGGCTTGTTTTTGCCTGACCTCCACCTGATCCAGATCAATGAAACGAGGAGCCAGCTGAAAGGAAAAAATACAATCTGTACTTTCTCTGTGCACCTGCACATACCCATACTGCAGGGTATGGGGAAAAGGACAATGATGAGTTTTTAACTGTGGGCAGATCAGTTCAGGTAAACCAGTAGAAAGCCAAGAAGACTGCTAAAAACCATTTAGGAAAAGTTTTTTTAAGAAGAATGATTACACTAATCTGACCTTGACTTATGTGGAAATTCTCATCTGTTTTAAAGGGATAGTTCTGTTATCATTTACTCAGCCTCATGTCTCTCCAAACCACTTATGGCTTTCTTTTTTTCTGTAGATCACAAAATAAGGTTATCATTGTTAATTAAAAGTATAAGTAAACCCCATCTAAAATTAAAACGTTAGTAAAACTATTAAAAAACATTTTTTTTTTAGTTGAAATAAAACTAAATTTAAACACACTAAATATATAAATCAAATTAAATATGTACAATTTAATAAATATATAAACTTAAGATTATTTTATTCTTAATGCAATGGCATTGTTTAGTTTAGGTATTAAAATAACTAATACTAAATAAATAAAACATCATAAATATTATATAATCTTTTTTTTTTTTTTAATGACAAAACCCAAACCAAATTATTACAACTTCAACTGTAATTAAAGTGAAGAAAAATATCAAATGTAATTCAATAAAACTGTAATAGTATATCAGTGTTAATAAAAAAGCACTAGCAGGAGGTCCACAATGTTTTTTTCTTCTTTTCCATACTGTACAAAGAAAGTATACGGTGAGCAAGGGTAGTCAATCTTCAACCATGACAGAAACACCTTTAAAAAGAATCTTAACAAATTTGATATTTATATTTATAATTGAATATTAATATTTAATATTTGTACCAAATATGACTTTATGAGATGACAGAATGTTCATTTTTGAATGAAGTGTCCCTTTAAGACATTTTAAAAACTGAGAAGTAAAGTCTATTAGTTTACTATCAAACTCTAAACATGTGAGTCATTTGCTGAGGATGTGTTCAGTGTATATGTGCTGATTAAAAACATATTTCCGGCTTAAGTTATTTTTTATCCTGATCTCTGACTTTGGGCTCTCTGAGAGTTTCTGGATGACAGTTTAAAATCAGAGTGCGCCTGATAGTTGTAATATCTCTGGCAGTCGGATGCTAACTTCATCCTTTGGAATCACTGAAGGATTGTGGACACTGGAGACTTCTGTTTGGCAGGATGTGAAGGCAGATATAGAAGCCTTCAGTATGTTTTCCCCTCTGATCTAGAGTTAGACCGGAGTAAAAGAATCACATACACACATCACATACACGTCAGGTGTTTGGCGTTCCCTTACCTCTCAACACTAGTTCATAATATATGACTTCTTGAAGGCCTTTTATCAGTTCCTTCTCTTTGTGATTGTGTGCTGGTCAGCTGCATAGTTTCACATTCCATTTGCTTTTTGACAATACAGTATATCAATGCTGATTTTCTTTCTCTTTCTCTGTTTGTGTCTCTTTTTGCCTCTGTAGAAATGGCGATGAACAGCATCCTCAACCCTGATGACATTAAGAAAGCCCTGGATGTATTTAAAGGTGATTGTGACCTGCCATCCTGAATACTCTTACTCTAAAATATGGTTTGAAAAACTGAAAAACAAATAGTATGCAGAAAGAATCATCTTTAGAACTGATGTAAATATAAGTGTCAATTTTTGTAAAACCACCTTATTTATAGAGTGTTTACACAGAGAGCATTTTTTCACATATATTCATATATTAATTCATATATATATATATATATATATATATATATATATATATATATATATATATATATATATATATATATGTGTGTGTGTGTGTGTGTGTGTGTGTGTGTGTGTGTACATAAACATGAATTAAAAAGAAATGTGTATATATATGCTAAAAACTACTAAACATTTAGGGAAGGGCTAAAGTGCACCACTTTAGCTGGATTTATAATGTAAATGACAAGCCAGAGCATCATTGCAAATTGGAAAGCAGCACAATAATTGTTTTATCTTTTTAATCTTGTTTTTACAATTGTTGGAAGCCAAAATAGTATTTAATATCCTGGTTCTTTTTATTATAATTTATGGTTATGGAGACTGTGGCTATTAAACTAAAAAATTACAAAGAAGCACCACAAAAGTAGTTCACATGACTCATGCAATTTGACTGAAATCTTCCCGTCATACTTGGCTAATGCAACATATTTGATTTGAGAGCCAACGCAGAGGGCAGGTTTTAAGACATCCAAACCATAAGTCTGTTCATTCAGTCTGTTTACTATTATATGACTTCAAAACACATAGTGCACAAATAGTATGGGAAATAGTATAGTATTAATATAGTATAATAATAGGTTATGATACATTTATGGTGCTTGTTTTTGTTCTGTTTGAAGCTTGACAGTCCCAAACTCTATTTACTTTCATTATATCAAGAGAAAATTCACCTTTTTTGTTCAACAAAAGAAAGGCATACAGGTTTGGAATTATATGAGTGTGAGGAAATGATGACACAATTCCCTTTTCCATGTAAACATTTCCTAGTTTCTGGACAAAACGTCATTCATTCTCTCTCTTTTTGTGGCTTTGTAGCTGTTGACTCATTCGACCACAAGAGGTTTTTTGAGATGGTCGGACTGAAGGTGAAGTCAGCTGATGATGTGAAGAAGGCTTTCCACATCCTGGATGCAGATAACAGCGGCTTTATAGAGGAAGAGGAACTTAAGTAAGATTACACCATTTCTACAGTACAAAAAAATCAAGCTTGTTACCAGTAAAATTAGTCATTGAAACTCTCAAAGTTAAAGGCGGGAACACAATACATTTGAAAGACTCACTTTGTTTCCTCTGTGCAGGTGTGTTTTGAAGCATTTTGCTCCAGATGGGAGAGACCTGACTGATAAAGAGACCAAAGCATTCCTGCAGGCTGCGGACAAAGATGGAGATGGAAAGATTGGAGCAGAAGGTATAATGAAAGTAATATACCATAACACCATGGGTGTCATGCATCTGTTTTATTTATTAATTTTATTTATTTATTGTCATTTATTTTATTTATTTTTTTGTTGAGGGGGCACCAGTGGGAGCCCTGACTTTGATAAGTGATAAGATATGAAAACACTTTCTTTTTAAAATATAAAAAGTACTACTATGAATCTTTCAGAATGACTCATTGAAAATAACTTTTTCATTATTCATCATTTGAATCAGACACCATGACTCTTATTCTGATATATCACAAAACTGTATATGGATGCACACAAAGTTTTCAAAACTGATTACTTTTTTAAGTTACTGTAGCATTTATTTATTTTTCATTTATAAATTTTTTTTTATTGCACTTTACACAATTTTAGTTGCAGTCTGGAGCCCTTATGAATATGATGCTTCTACTAACCCATATTATGCACTTTTTTCGTCTCTTTCTCTTTCTGTTTCAGAGTTTGCTGCTTTGGTTCGCGAATAAGTGGCTCAAATTCTTGGCCTGTTCATACCTCATGACCCCTTGACCTTGACCTCAGCGTAACGCCCCTGAAGCACAGACACACACACTCACTTACACACACCCTCACACGCTTGCACGCCCCATCCTGAACACCTCCCGACACACAAACTGACCTTCATGCTATTTATTTTTATTTTTATACAAAAGTGAGTGTTTCTGCAAGTGTGTGGATCAAGAGACCTTTACCTCATGCCGGCAATATGTAGATATATTAGAAAAGAAAACAATGTATTCTCCATCGTCCACTATTTTTTTGTCTGTCTTTATCTTCACCCCCCACCCCAAACTCTCCATCTCTCCGGTAACAAGCCGTTGTAAAACACACCAAAAGAAGAAATAGGTCAAGTTGTGAAAGAAAACTAAATAAAGAGACAATGCCTCAAGAGTTCCAGTGTGTAATCAATCTGTTTGTGTTCTCTCTCTTTTTTTAGAATTAGGTGGAAGTACAGTATGTCCTGACAGGGTTGCAAAATTTTGAATTACATAATTTTCTCTTTTAATTCATTGGTATTCATGAGTGTATTTAAATGGAATTGGCCACACCCCACTGTAATTTGAATTGGAATTTGAATGGTAGGATTAAGAGGAATTTAATATATTGTAATTCTGTGAAATCTATCTATCTATCTATCTATCTATCTATCTATCTATCTACCTATCTATCTATCTATCATGACAGTTATATTAATTTCTTTATATTTCAGTTCATTTTTAATTTTACTTCCTCATTCAAATTTCAATCTCAATTCTAATTCAGGAATGTAATAAGAATTTAAAAGTCATTCTCAATTTAAATTCTGAATGCTGCACAATCCTGACATCTGACACACAACATAGTGGTTAGTGGCATTGTTACTTTTAGTTAGTTACTCCTTAACAAAGAATCTATCAAAAAATGACCACTTCAGAAACACAGAATCAACTTTACATTTTATTTGCTAAACAGATAAAGATGTAAAGAATTTGTTCAAGATATTTACAGGAGAGACTTTATCTTTTCTTGTAATCACTGGTTTAGAGACGCAAATTACTTCTGTGATATAGTCACATCACATGTTTCTGTTTTGATTATTCAGCATCAATTAAACAAGAAAAAAATAACCTTACTGATGAAATACGAAACATCCCTACAAATTGGTTTGTACTAATGTGCTCGACACCTCAGGAGAAGGTCACACCAATTACTGTCAAGGTTAAAATGAACATTCACTTTATAGGCACTTAAGCAGACAGAACAGCCAATTTAAGGGCAGCTTATAATTGGACATGTCAGATAAATTAACTAAACCGAGAGACAAAGTTCAAGCATAGAGTGGGAGAGAGACCGACAGTCGTTTATCCCCGATGCTAGGGGTCCCAGAGGTCAGACCACACAGAACTGTAGTTAAACCAGCCCCAATGGCAGAACATTTGACAGATTACATTTATAAAATGTATTTGTAGTGTGCTTTAAGAAGTGTTTTGCTTACAAAATGCAAATCACATACAATTATTTAAAAATGTTCAGATGAAAAAAAAGACACTTATCTCAGCACTTAAAAGCACTTGAGCTGACCTGCATTTACTTTTCCTGGTTGATCAATACTCCAGCATACAAAACCTGATGCTCTTTATAGTGGACTGGAGGACACAGGACAAGAAAAGCCAGGATGTGTTGTCATGTTTTAAAATACAGAGAAAATTAACAAATATTTGGACATGTGCTAGCCACATTTAAGAATGTCATTCCATTATATGACAAAATATCAAACCAAAGTGGACATTTGACACCTTTCAAGACAAACATTTCACCAATTATGTTTTATTTATTATGTGTTATATTTCACCAGGTTTCATAAGTTGTCAGTTCAACATGTTCATAGTTAATAAGATGAACTATACCGGTGTATAATAGAACTGACTTCACACATCTACTAAATCCACAGTGTTTGTTTGAATATGCCACATCATGAAATTCATACATTTTAAGTGTGACTTATGTGCCCAGATATTTATGAGGTCATTATATATAAAAGAGTGTTATTTATTGTTTGGTGCCGCAGACCCTCCAACAGCCTGAAGGTTAAGGTAAATTATCTTAACTACCTGCTTTAATGGACTTTTAAAGACTAGTGTTGATCATTCTTGAGTTGCATTGTCTTAAATGTGATGCTTTGTACTGATTACACTGGAAAATTAATGTTTTTCAAAATAGCTGAACAATGTACAGTAAAATGTGCAGCACTTATTAGCTGGTGAAGAAATCTTATTCATATGCGTGGAGCTGATCTGTCATTGGTTTTGGTGGGTTTCAGCTTTACAGTGGCAAATGGATTTGTGCCTCTGTAAAAAGAGAAAGAAAATGATCATGTTAAACACAAATATCTGCCTTAGTGCCTGAGAAAAACAAAAAAGCAACACATTTTGGGGGTTAATGGATAAGAAACATGTTTCTACCAACCTTGGAAAAAGCTGTGGTCGAGAATCATAGTTATCTTGAATCTATAAAAAAAAAATATAAAAAAAATATATATATTTAGCACATTCTGCAGATTCTGGCTTTGTATGAGTTTGCTTCTTGCGTTGAGCATAAAAAATATATTTTCTAAAAATGTTGGTAGCCAAACAGCTGACTTCCAGAGCATTGAGAAAAAGAAGAAAAAAAACCTTTAGACGTAAGTGGCTACTGTCAAATGTTTGGTTAGCCACATTCTTCTTCTTTGGTATACAGCAGAAGAAAGAAACTCATAGAGTGAGAGTGAGTAAATGATGACAGTATCTTTGGGTGAACTGTTCCTGTAAAGCTGCTTCTGTTGATTTGAACAGGTCTTACTCTGTTTTCTGAAGGGGTGGGAGTGACCGGCCGGGAACTGCTGGATCTGGATGACGTAGCTGGCGGTGGTGGCGGAGGTACAGGCGGAGCTGTTTGTTGGCTTCTGTTCACGGGTTGGTCGAGGAGGTTACTCATACTGCTGCTGCGTCTGAAAGAGCTGCTACTGAACAGAGAAAGAGGTCAAAGGTCATGAGACTGATGCGCAGGTTTTGGGAAATGTGCAGTATAAGCTTACCTTGAATCAGGTGGTCCAGGTGGTTCATCCATGGGCCCCACATAAGCAGCTGGGAACCAGCCTTGCCTGAACAATGCAGATTGAATGAGCAGGAAACAAAATCAGGTGGTCCATCTGAGTGTTGTATGTGTATTTTAATGCATTACTAAAGATAACTCTTCATTTTATGAATGGACACTGGAGTTTGAATCTAGGACTTCATGGTTAAAAGCCTAGTCTAAGGCTATACTTCTGAACTAATCCTTCTAAACAAATTTTTTCTGATTTGGCCTTCCATTCACAATGAGACAGCATGTTTTTGTCCTGTAAAAACTGAGCTTTAGATGATGATTTCCCATGTGGATTAAAAAAAAAAGCCCATAAGTGTTGCATTTGTGGGCTATAACAAATAACATTAAAAATAACGCATGTTTAGTCATGAAATGCTTATTGTACTGATAGATATCTAGGATACATATTACCACCAGTATGTGCCTGCTAAGTGTTATTCACTTTCATAGCAATGCTAAAAATCAGTGTTACTTTGTTCAGTCTTCATATTATACATACGATAAGATAACACAATCGCCGTCCTGCGACAAAACATAAGGGCAATTGTGATCCCTTGGTGAAATAATTTGCTTATAAAATAATAATGCCAGAAGAACAGCATGAGAACTTTATTATATCTGGTCTCTCAGTATCATCTCAGTGAGCTTTTATTATTATGTTTTACACACGCACAGAGGATTTCATCTTTTTCTGACATTTCAGTGTTGATGAGAAACTTTTGGAAAAGCTTGAAAAATGCTAATGTATTGTGGGCAGAACATTTTGATAAAGCTGTATTCATATGTATCCGGATAAAAGTAGACATAGTTTGGTTTATGGTGTGAAACATCTCTCACCGTCCAGAGCTATCAGAGCGGCCGAACAGCCAGCCGTTCCTCGGCTCTTTAATGAGAAGGGTGATGGTTTCCTCTCTGGAGAACGGCAGGAGGGTGGAGTTTGCAGAGGGAGGGTGAGGCACCAGTGCTCGCATCACTCTGCCTCCAGCCAATCCTGAGACGGAGTTGGAATGACTGGGCTGAGGGGAGGGGCCTGAGATGAAAGGGTGGAAGTTTGTCATATTAAACACAAAAAATAATGCATAATGTTTTTGTTTTTTTTCTAATCTCAATATTAGGTCTCCACACCTCTAGAGGGAACCGTGCCCAGCGGTTGCTCTGCCCAGCGGTTAACATCAAGCTGAGAAAACTACATGGAAACATAAGTTTCAACATACATGTCTATGAACAGAATCATCATTTAGAGAAGAGAACTGCAAACCAGGGCCTCTGGGCCAAATTTGGCCGTGATGAACTTTGATTTGGCCCGACATACTACCATATCACAAGAAGAAGGGAAAAAAATTACAAAACATGCCATTGATGCTTATCTTCATTTATAATTATATATATATATATTTATATATAAGGATATTACTATATAGTTGGAAATAATGCAAAATTGACTTTTCAATTTGTATTCAAAAGTTTTGGTACCTCTGATTTAGGGCCTCTAAGTGTCATTGAATATATCATCATATGATTATTTTTTAAATATTAAATTTAAAATAATTAAATCTCACAGTGTTGTCCTCCAGTCGTGATGGAGTGCGTGGACGGGATTCTCTTGTGTGATTCACCAGATCTTTCCACCCCTCTGCTCTGTTTTGCAGGCCGCCCCCTGTCTGTGGGAGGAATAACAGTCCTTTAAACACAAGTTAATCAAACTGAGCACTTCCAAACAATTTTTAATAGGCAGAAAAAAAATCATATTCTAGAAAATCATTTTATATAGCATATTTTTTTCCCCTAATTCCAATAATTAGTCAGAAAAATTGAAATAACACTTTCAGCTTTTACAATAACACTTTCACTACATTTTGACACAAATTCTCCATAATAATAGATACATATCACTTTGGTTACACCCCGAAGCTCTCTGACACTCATTAAGCAACTAGTTAATTATATAAATTAATAAAAAGTAATGCCATTAACCTTGTTCATGAGATATGCAACAGACTGGGTGAATCCGCTGTGTTTCTCCGCCAGGAATCGATATCTTCTTTCTTCCTCCTTTAACGCCTCTCTCTGACACTCTCTGAGAAAGTGCACATATTCGCTGCCATCCTACACACAAACAGCATTATTACAGTAAACATCATTATCATTATTTTTTCATATTTTGTACCATCATAAATGATAATAATGCCCTACAGCATCAATTTGGCTTCAACTCTCTTAAAAACAGTTGTTTTGTTGAAGACACTTCTGTAAGTAGTAAGTAAACAAGCGCCAAGCCCTTAAGCCCACACAACCGTTCAAAAGTAGTTTTTACTGTATTGTAGATTAAATAAGAGTCGCCTCTGTGAACGTAGGAGACTTCAATCAAAAATATTAAAACATCTGACAGTCCCCAAACTTTAGTACGCAGAGTAATGACTGATTTCAGATTTTCTCGTCTCTAAACATCAAACAGAATTGTGGTGGTTCATTTCCAATTGCAATCTGCCTTCTGAATCTTAACATGACAAATGAGACTGTCTACAGTCTTCCGGCCACCACGAACATTTCCACATCTAATGTGCCATTAGGCAAGGGTCTTACACTCCTCTCACCTGTGGGACCCCCCGCCTCATCTGTCTCTCCAGTGCCGTTGCCTGGTTTCTCACTTCCATCTCATAGCGCCTCCTGCTGCTCTGGAGGAGAAAGTGACCCGACAACATCAACCATTATAGTTTCAATATTCATATTCATTTCAGTCAGAATATGTCCCTTGTTATGAGTTGGCTAAAGGATAAAGAATCTATTATTAGGTAATATGCTCTTAAATATAGCTGTATTTTTAAGAACAAAGGGTGTTTGTGCATGTTTCCTGTTCTTACAATATTATTTTTTTGTTTGCATCTGAAGTGTATACCAAACTACTCACCAATATGTATTCTTTATCCAGTCTGACATTGTTGTCCATCTCTCGAAGGACCTCGGAGTGGAACCAGTGGAACTGAATCGATCACACAGAATCATTAAACGTGATCAAACATGCATTATGTCAACAATTTTATAGGAGCAGAAGATCTCGAAAGATGGGTCAATAGAGGAGGATGGGTAACGCACCACTCCCTCCAGCTCATTGGTGAGTCTCCTCTGACTGTCTGAGATCTGGATCAAAACATCGCCTGCAACACAAAAACACACACACAGCCTTATGACAGCCATTGTATCTTCTGGCTGAGTGTCCATGTGTTAAAGTGCACATTTTTTCCTTGATAGGTTGCACTCCCAAGATGACGCTGTGTCATCATTTATGATTTTACATCACAGAGGAGGTGCAGTTATCTGATATTAACTACAAAACTCACCCTCACACATACTCTCTCATACCATTTCACTGTGCTCATAAAATATGATTCATAGCAACATAAACACCATTGAAATTTAATGAAATTTTTTTCGATTAAGCCACAGCAGGGTGATAGATGTCAGCTATAAACACACACACACACACACACACACACACAATCGTGTGTTTTAGAGATCCGGTAAGGAATGACGTGAATTTACAAGAGCAAAGTACAATATGAGTGTGTGAAGGACACTGGCTCCCTCCCAATTTATCACCCTCAATAAACACACAAAACTCTCTTTCTTTCCCGCTCTGTCCCTGCGATGGAAAGTACATATTCATCAGCAAAAAGTAAATGAACTGTGTATCGTAAATCTCTGAGTTTGACAGAAACATGTCCTGCTGTAATTTAAAAGTGTGAAAGGAAATGAAATGATAAGAGGAAATGAAAGCTCACCCAGCAAAGGCGACGACATAGTCTGCATGGCCTGCTCACCCATCTTAGACAGAGCACTGAAATAAGCCTCACTGGTGACGGCAAGAGCTAGAGACACACAAAGACACATCTTTAAAACGTGATTCATTTACCTGAAATAAAATATTCAACATTTTAATTCAATTAGATACATTAAAATTAGAGTTCACTACATTTACACATATGGCCAACAATTTTATCAAAGGTGACTTCGATTTCATTCATATATTTTATGTTGTCATTACAATTATATAAATAGTTGTATTAAATTCATCATTTTCATTGGGATAGACACCAAGAAGACAACTAGTCTCATTTCCATCATTATCCACTAAGTATACACCAAATTTACAGTTAAACAAAATATGAAATATTAACATTAAGACATGTAAAGATTTACATTACACAGGTATACTAATATATTGATTAGCTTACATTGTAATAACATTAATAATATCTGAACAACCTTAAAACAAGATTCATTTACCTGAGATAAAATATGAAATATTTTGAAATTCGTTTCAATTTGCCACTTTTTTGATGGTGTACAAGACATACAAAAACCAGTGATGGATGGCTTCAGTGACAACAAACATGATACAAAGCTGCATAATACATTTGAATATGAAAGTGTATTTTTCAGAAAATGTTTCAACATTTGCAACTTTAAATGAGATTTGAGAGCGACAGTGAAGAAGGTTTCTCCTTTTGTGTTCAGCAGAAGAAAAAAAGTAATACAGGGCTGGAATAACACGAGGAATTAAATGATGACAAAATCTTGTTTTTGAGTTAACCTTTTAAGATTTTTTTAGACAGACAATATATCATTTATTTTGTGCATTTTGTTTAATCTGGAGATTTGTTGTCTTGTTTTAATTATATTATTTTATTTCCTGTTTTGGTAATTTTTGTCCGCTTTTTTCGTTTGAGCTTAATTTAAATGTTTAGTTAGTCAATAAAGATTTTATTTTTATTTTTCATATAAAGTCAAATATTCATTGTCCAGTCAGCAAACCACTATATTTAATTGGTTCTTTAATCTGTTGAAAGATGGCTATCAAACAAATGTGATGTTTTTTTTTTTTTGATAGTCATTTTTCAAAAGTTTAAAGTCTTTCACGGGACATCCCTGAGTGAAACTCAAGAATCATAAAACAGACAGTCATTAAACAATGATGTTGAATCAGCCAATGACGCTGCAGCAATGCTGACTTATCAATGACAACCGGCAGGCCAAAGTTCAACCACTCTGTTTTCCTTCTTTCTCCTTCCGTCTTTTACAGTTTATCATCTACTGCATTCATTCTTTCTTGTGTTGACTTGCCTTGGAAAGCCTGAACGTAGCTGTTTCCCAGTGCCACCAGTCTCTGCAGGCTGGGGTTGAACTGCTCCATTATGCTCTGAGAAGATTGACAAACAGTGAGAGAATGAGAGTCCAACTCCGATAACAGATCAGATGTCAACACATGCTGTTACAACTGCACAACAATCTGTCACCTTGGTTGCTGATTGCTGTTTGTCACAACAAAATGTAATCTAAAATCACTTCTGAAATATAGCCATTTCCCTATATATATATATATATATATATATATATATATATATATATATATATATATATATATATATATATATGTGATCTATCTAAAAAAAACATACAATGTACAATAACTTTATCATATTTTAAATTATATGTATTTATATATTATTTTAGACATAATCTATGTAAAACAGACAATAATTTATAATATTTTAAATTATATACGTATTTATAGATTCATTCTTTTTCAGATATTATTAATAATTTCAATTGATTCATTATTTATGATTAATGTATTATTATTATTAATTATATATTTTTAAAAAAACATATAGGCAAATTTTTCTGCACATTATAAATCTTTATACTAATATAAATCCAGATCCTTGTATTTATATGAATCTTGTTCTGATGAGTTGATACACATGTGATTGTGTATAATTCACACTCAGGAGTGAGAGGCTTCACGCTTACCGTATAAATGGCCAGAGTGGAGCGGTGCAGTTGATCACTGTTTTGTCCTGACATCCTGATCTGAAACAAATAAACAACATCCACTGACTAAACAAAAAAACAACCAGACTGACAGATGACCCCCTGCTGTCTCCCCTTCGTCTCCTGTGTCCTCTCCTGTCTCGTTCCGCTTGTGAGTGTGTGTGTGTGTGTGTGTGTGAGAGAGAGAGAGACAGAGAGAGAGAGAGAGATTGTCACCCGTATGGCCTGTGATTTATTGAACAGCGCCGAGTAATAAAAATGTGACTGAGACACCTGCCATAAACACTCTCCACCTGTGATAGGAGACAGGACTGGTGTTGAAAAGCCCCTATTTGTGCTTTTTTTTTTTTCTCAGTGCAGTGATCACAAACCTTTATTACCTTTACATGTTTGCTCATTCCCATCATTATCCACAATAAGCATCATCGCACAGCATATTTTAATTTTAATAAAATATAAAATGTATAATATATAATGATTTTGAAATGTATAAAATATAATAAAAACATGATACTAATATTTATAGGCTAGAGATAGATAGATAGATAGATAGATAGATAGATAGATAGATAGATAGATAGATAGATAGATAGATAGATAGATAGATAGATAGATAGATAGATAGATAGAGGCAGTGCATTGTTCTGCATGGACCCCTGGGTTCGAGGCGCGCGCGCACGCATGCACGCACGCACACGCGTGTGTTTGTGATTAGTTCACTCCTCCACGGCGCAGTCTCCCCTCCATTGCTTCCGCAGAAGAGCCCGTCTCTGCTGTCCCACTAAAGATGGAGCTGTCTGCGGCAGGGGACCGAGTGTTTGCCGCTGAAGCCATCCTGAAGCGCCGCGTCCGTAAGGTCAGTCCGTACATTATTAAAACTCGTTTTATTTCCTTTCATTGCGGCCTACAGACGCACTAACTTTAGCCCTGCAGACCGAGCGCAGTGCGCTGAACTGCAGGAAAGCACCATGCTTTCCTATACGATCATAAAATTAGTCAGCAATGCATTAATTTTTAGGGCGCTAAAATCCTCATTTTTGAGCTCCGTGTGTTGTCAAAGTTCGTTTAGATTCGAGTAGCGCCAGATGGAGCTCTTGCTGTTAGCACGTTAGCTTTTTAATGTCTGCCCGAAGTGCACATTATTTTTGACAAAGGCCGGTTAGTCTGACACGCCGCGACACGATTCTACCCAACTAGAACACGAAGACTGTTGCTTAGACAATAAAGACGTTTACAGTGCGTTAAAATAAACAAAACTGTGCGCATTTCGTGCGTTTGCAGGATGAACGTTTAGTAAATGTATAACAGAATGTTGACATTCTATATCGGTGGCGTCGCGTCGCGTAGCAACCACTCGTTTATACGTTCAACTCGCTGTTTGTTTTTGTTTTTAGGACGACCAACGATTTTTTTGAGGGACGGTACGTAAAAAAATGTTGGTTGTCAAATCAAAACCGGCATATCCAGACACTTAATACATGGAACAACTTTTTGTGTATTATGTTACACAACGCATGCGCACGCATTTGATTTGAGTTCATTACTGAATTAACATATTTAAATATTACATTTAATCGGGTCAGGATTGTTCAAAGGAGTAGTTTACCCTAATTTGGGGGGTTTGTCAACATTTTACTCTCTCACCCTCTTTCCAAGATTGCATGGACTTACTTTCTTGTGTGAAACACAGGTTTTGAATTTATTTATTTATTCCATACAATGGACATGAATGGAAACTGGGACTGTCAAGTGCCAAAAAAGGACAAAATAATTGGCACCTTAAAAGTGGTCCATATCACTGTATAGCATTAGCAAGTACTCAATTAGCTTTGTCAAACTGACACTAAATTGGTTTAATAGCAGCAGTATAGAGAGTTAATAATGACAGATTGGTCCTTTTGGATCAGCTATTCTGCAATGAAAGATATCTTCCAGAAATGTTGGGAACTGAATCTGATCTGTCTTTTTTAGGGACGGATGGAGTACCTAGTGAAATGGAAAGGATGGGCAATAAAGTAAGTGAACAGAAACATGATTTTCTATGTTACGTTTTGTGTATCTAGTAAGTCATGGATGTTAAATGATCTGTATATTTTGTAGGTACAGCACATGGGAACCGGAGGAGAACATCCTAGATGAACGACTCGTTGCAGCATTTGAACAAAAGTGCGTTATTAAGTGTTTTATTGTTGCAAAATCAAAATTTTTCCGGATTAACATATTTAAAGGAAATGGACTTCTAAAAAATATGAATTCAGTGTTGTTTAACATTAAATGTTCAGAGAGGTGCCTTTATGGGAACACATGATATGTAAAAATTGATAGCCTGGATGCACTGTAAGTCACTTTGAATAAAAGCGTCTGCTAAATGCATAAATTAAATTAAATTTTAATCTTAATTTTATTTATGTATTTTAAAACCATAAAGAAAGAAGAGGTCCAACCAGATATATTAGTCAATGGTAAAAAATTACAAATTGTACCAGATTTGAAATATCTTGGAGTTGTTTTAGACTCTTTAGATGTTTTACAATTGTTATTTAATGTACAGAATGATTAATAATCTTGCACCCTCGCCCCTTAAACAATTGTTTTTCTTTAGAAACTGATAATATAAGACAAAAAAGAGCTTGTGCAGCGCAGTTTAAATTTACAGATTTTTTGTCTTTCAGCTTTTTCTGTAAAACCTGTTAATAACTGGAATAATTTCCCAATTAATATTTGACAGTGTCCTACTTTTGAACGGTTTGTTACATTTATATGGTTAATGATTAATCAGGTTTGTGATCAATGAATATTTTTTAATATTCTTATATAAAGAAAATTACATGAATACTTAAGTCGGAGTTACATGAAGTCTGAAGTAAAACTTTTTAGTCATACTTTTGCTCATAGGAAGTTTGTGGTTCATAAAGCTGAAACTGGCACAACCAGTGCAAACAATGACATAATAAAAAACCTTTTTGAACAACTGTTTTTACCCAGAGAGCGGGAGCAGGAGATGTATGGACCTAAAAAGAGAGGCCCGAAACCTAAATTATTGCTTCTAAAGGTATGTCAGCAATACCAACTGACTGGAAATAAATGGATTTTGTCTTCTGCAAGGTCATCAAGATATGTTGAAATATTCAAAATGGTCCCAAAAAAATTATTTCATCATTCATATTATTCCCATTCTGTCATTCCCAACCCAATATTTATATATATATATATATATATATATATATATATATATATATATATATATATATATATATATATATATATATATATATATTCAAAATAATTAAAAAAAGAATTTAGGAATAAATATGTAAAATAAACATACTTATTTTTAGATGACAACTTCTTGATACTGTAATCCTTTACAGTATTTTTCACAAATACAGAAACATAAAAACAAAGCATATAAATAAAAAGGAAGCAAACACTGTAACCAACAGGGCACTCCGTCATTTGTGTGCATTGGGAATCATATTTTTTCAAATAAAGCCAAGGTAATACTGATTTAACATCCAGCACACAATGAAAATGACATGAATGTGACACATGATGGTTATAACTTTACCTTGTTTGCAGCAGGCAAAAGCAAGGTTCTTTCTATTGCTGTCACATATTGAGTCCCACGAGTCATTTATTTCTACCGCTTCCCACACATACCTCAGTATCAAAAATTCAAAATTTGTTCGCAACACTCCGTTCTTTAGGGTCCTGTGTGAATACAGACCTCTAGTCAATGCAACCAAAACTTTGACGTTCATAAAGATATTGCAAAGAAATTCATAGTTATTGAGCAGTTTAATGCATATTTAATTCACTTTTATTTACATATAAACACTGATCAAAGCTGAGCACATCAAACTAACCTCATTGGTTCTTGCGCATCAAGTGTGCATGTTTTTGTTTGGAACAACATGAAAGTAATAGATGACTGAATTTGCATATTTTTGATAAACTAAACCTGTAATAAGGAAATCATTTTTAATTTTTTCCCAAATATTTAGTCAAGAGCACAGGTTGCAGAGACTTCCTCACGAGTCCCAGAGTTCAAGCACACTCATCCCAAGCAGCACTCCAAGTTTCCTCCGCCCTCGGCTGCACCGTCCTACACCCCAACCGCCCCTTCCAATGCTAAACTGCAGTCGGGCACTGCTCAGCCCAAACTGAAGAAAGACATTCACCGCTGCCATCGCATGGCTCGTCGCCCCTTGCCCCGCCCAGACCAAACAGTCAGTCCCTCTGGTCCTTTTTCGTCCCGTCCAACAGTAAGTCCTTTCTCAGAAACGGTCCGCATTCTCAATCGTAAAGTCAAACCCAGGGAAGTAAAGAAAGGACGGGTCATTCTGAACCTCAAAGTGGTTGACAAGGCTGGGCACGGTGGAGTTCCTAATAGTAGAAGGACACATGTGCCCTCCGCCCAGCAGTCCCATTTTGGCCGACAGAAGATTCCATCCCGGAACAGGGTGATTGGGAAAAACAGGCGGTTTGGAGAGTTTTCCTACCGAGGAATCCCGACCCCCAACAGAAATTCTGGGTTTCCTGTTTTTGGAAAGCTCTTTGATTCTCACTCTCTGAACAATGCAGAGAACCAGACTCAAAGTGGAGAGAGTCGCGATAACACGGCAAAGAATCTCTCTTCCTCCAAAAATCAGACTCTTGATGAACTTCCTCCTTCAAACTCAAGCTCTGAAGTTTCCGATGGTGAGCCGAACTCCCCGCCACAAACCCAATCCCAGCGTTCCTCATTGCAGCCCAAGTCCTCCACAATCAAGGCGCCAGATCCCACACTTCACAAACACAGCGCTCAAACTGTGCCATCCGAAAACAGCTTGGTTCCTACTTCTCTTCCCTCCTCTCCTATGTTTTCCTCATCGTCCTCTGCGTCGTCCTCCTCAGAAGACAACGAACGCATCCTGGACCTTTCTGTACCTCATGAAATGGACAAGAGATTGCGGCGTCGCCATCCCTTCTCTGGCCGTCATCCGCTCAAAGTCCCTGAGGTGCCTGTGTCAGAAGAACCATCTGAGGAAGAGGAAGATTTGGACTGGCGTCCTGACATGACATCCAAATGTGCCAATGTGGTCGTAACGGACATCACAGCTAACCTCCTCACCGTAACGATAAAGGAGTTCTGTCATCCACCTTCTGTTAACCCTCCTCCCTGCTACCCCAAAAATATATTAGCTCAACATGACACAAAACAGCCAAAGCAACACCCCAACAAAACATGAGTGCAGACCCGGCCTAGATACGGCCTCCTCCTTTAGCCTTCAGAAGGGATATTAGAAGGTTTGTTAGCCGTTTGTTTAAAGTTTCTAGCTGCCTGGTGCTCATGTGAGTCTTTGTTAAGAGATGTGGCCAAGCTGTCCACTCTACAACACTGTGCCATGACTTTTGTGCCATGACTTTTATAATCGTAAAAAAGAATGTCTCAGAATAAGGCTCACTGTTTTTAATCTGAACACATGGACCTCTTTAAGAATGGATTTACACACCAGTGGCTTCTTGAAAGATGTGCCAAACAACTTCCTGTATGGTATTTATTCCTTATATTTCATATCGTTTGAATAAATACACTGTCGTTCAAAAGTTTGGTAAGAATTTTTTTTGTAAGACAAGTACAAACAGTATTGATAAATTAAGATTGGTTTTCTATTTTAGCATTTAAAAATTTTTTTGATTTCTATGATGGCAAAGTTGACTTTTCAGCAGCCATTTCTGCAGCCATCGGTGTCACATGATCCTTCAGAAATCATGTTAAAAACAGTTGTGTTGTGAAATATTTTTGTGGAAACATCAATACATTTTTTACAGGATTCTTTGATGAATATAAAGTTAAAAATAGCAGCACTTTTTTTCAGCAATTTTTTTTCAACTTATTTGAAATATTTGTTATTTTTGAATTTTTTACAATTTCTTTAACCAAAAGTAATAATGTCTTTTAAAAAAAATCATACTGATTCCAACCTTTTGAACAGCAGTATATAATATAAACCAAGTATTATCTGCATCAACTCACTTCCATAATGGATTCTATTTACTCAATTCATTTGTTGTATCTGTATAATGTATAGCATCACTAACATTGTATTGTGCTGTAAACAAGGGCTCATTTTAAGTTTTACATTTTACATTTATAAAATTAATAGTAAGATTTGGCTGGTAATTTACTGATTACAGGACTTTTTGGACGTTTTTTTTTTTTTTTTTTTTTTGCGTAATTACCTCCAGAAATTGTTTTTAATTTTCAAGAGGAAATCAACTATATATTGTGATTAGAACAGCAGGATGCAGTTTCTTTGCTTGTAAGAAATATTAATGGCTATAAAACGTGCTCAGTTCACCCGTCAGTTAATTTTGGACCCTGGCTATTTTTGTTTTAAGTTAAGCTTTGGCATGTGGCAGGTACCTGACACAAACATCTCCACCTTTAAGCATCCACACAGCCAGTATCTTCATAATGAAGCAGAATAACAACCATCTGTGGTCAACAACTCAACCAGCTCTGTCAAACATGTATGTTTTATCTCAGTCGAAACTATATGGCAAGTGTTTATACTGTCTTACCCACTGTCCCTTTCGCAAAGGGATTTGGTTCATAGTCATACAGTAAGAAATACTCAGGTGAAAGAATGAAGAACAGGAGGTTTTGTTGTTGCGAAGCTGAAATGCAGATGTAATGGCCAATTTTCATGAATCTAAGCCAGTAAGGAATGAGATCCTTCTGTGCTTTTCCTAGGTTTTCCCCTTTAATGTAACTGGAAATCTCTGTTAACTGATGGACAAGAAACTGTTAATTATATGTTAATGACTAACATATTCATGTTAATGTTGTTTTAGTTTTGCCTTTCCAAAAACAGATAGATTCAGATAAAGCTCTTTTGTTTCTTTCTAAAGTACTCTATTGTAGAAGAGACTAGATTCTTGTGCTGTAAAAAGCTTTGAGCACAAGTTAATTCCATAAGATCATCTAGCGCTCTCTCTCTCACTTTTTTCAGTTTGAAAACGAATATCGTCTAGCCATCCCAGGAATTGTTTTAATGTCATCCTGCTCTCTATTTATCAGCAGGGATAGATCGATCTCAGCAGAGAAAGTGTGGGGTATGAGACTTTGAATCCAGAGAAAGAGTATTTGCTTAGACATTGGCAAAAAGCAAGCTTTTGATCTAGTCCTGATGTGGTTGGAACGGTCTTTACCCTCCAGTTTGGCTTATAATGAGAGCTGATGTTTAAACCCCATGGGCTTGGGTCTTGATGCAAGCCAGTGTCAGAGTTTAAAAACAAAAAGGCACAGGCGAAGTACACTAGCCTGATGAAATGGATGATGATGTCATTGATGTGATGTGGCCAAACACAATGTTTAGGGCTTTGCTTAGGGTCACAAAATGAGCTCATAGTGCAGTTTTCCTTAGTTCCTGGTGTGCCTTGTTCTCAATGTCCATCAAGCCTTTTATATACCTTATTTAAACCTTATTTTAAGTCTGGACTTGATTGATTAATTGACTCAAAAATGAATAGCCAGAATTGGCACTCTAGATTACGTTAATAAATCTTAATTTATGTGATGTGATGAAGCTCTTCAGTGTGTACTGTCATTAATGTGTTAATTGTCAATTAGATTTTTGTTCTGGTTTAAAGTATGTTCTATTCTTGAAACCTCTTTAAAAACCTTTTCTTTTCTTTTTTCTTTTTTGCTTATGAATATTTATGTCATCAGCAATCAGACTTTCAGTCCTGCTCTTTGCAGCTTTATGGTTTGCATCTTGTTGGTCCTAAATCGCTGATATTTTCAGCAAATACAGAATCTTCTGATCTTTGTGGCCTCCCCTGTAATCCCACTTAACCAGCACTCCAAGACGTGTGCATGGAGAGGGATTGAGAATCAAGATTTCCTCTCAAAATCCCCGTCAGGATATTGGCTCTGAGTTCAGGGCATCATTCTGTTTATCCCGCTGAATCCAGACTCTTATTATTCTTCCACATCTGCTGACATTTTAGCTCAGACCTCCATGATGAGGATGTCTTAAGGACACATTCTCCGGTAGACCTGTATTCAATTGATTTTTATTGTAATAGAGTTTGTTCAGCCATATTGTTTGTTTAGCCATACTGTGTGTGTGTGTGTGTGTGTGTGTGTGTGTGTGTTAAATGGCTAATTTGAGGAATTGCTAATTCCTCAGCACTAAGAATGCATGTTTTCATGTTTGTGTTATTTAAAAAGATTAAAAGTAAATGCACTCATGCCTTTGTGCAAATGAAGAGTTGAATATATAGATGTTTTCAAACCGATCACACATAGCTCTGATTTTGGTGTGATTCATTTGAGTGAAGTTTGAATATGTGGAATTCATTCCTTGGAAAGAACCTGCAGCTCCGGTTTTATGTAAGTCAGAATGGAGCTTTCTCATGACTTTTATATACACTTTAACATTGTGTAACTTATTACGTTGCCTTTATAAAGCCAATGTACTGTACTACGTCCAGCAGACCCATCACAGTTCTTCAGACTGTTCTCAATTATTCTCTCACTGGACTTGATTTCCCAAGACAATTAAATATCCTATAGAATTCATTGAAAAACTTTCTAACATGTCATCCAAAACTTCAACTATCCAAAAAATCAAATAGTATATTGGACTACCTACATAAGACTTTAACTTCTAGTGAACATTGTCGTGGCCTAATGGTCGTGGCCTAATGGTTTGAGGGTTGGTCTCCCAATCGATGGGTTGTGGGTTCTGGTCTCGGGCCGGCAGGAATTGTGAGTGGGGGAGTGCATGTACAGTTCTCTCTCCACCTTCAATACCTCGACTTAGGTGCCCTTGAGCAAGGCATCGAACCCCCAACTGCTCCCCGGGTGCCGCAGCATAAATGGCTGCCCACTGCTCCGGGTGTGTGCTCACAGTGTGTGTGTGTGTGTTCACTGCTCTGTGTGTGTGCACTTCGGATGGGTTAAATGCAGAGCACAAATTCTGAGTATGGGTCACCATACTTGGCTGAATGTCACTTCACAATTTAAAAATAATTTCACAATTTAAAAAATTTTCACATTCAAACGTTCAGGCACAACTATCAGGCCAGCATTCAACCAGATCTGGAGCTTCAGCTGAAAGTGTTATGCACAGATCACTATTGTCCCAGATGTTTGAGGATGCGCCTTACGTCCACTGTGTAACTTCTGATCCATTCTGTGTAGTTTTTCACATTGACCTGGCTTCAACAGTGAATGTGTGTTTGAGAGAAAAAATGAATGCATTCTTCATTATTATAAGTTCTGAGTTTTAATCTCATGCCAGTTGTTTTAAATGTGAAAACTTTTGAACCATAATTTGTTTTTCCCCTTCTTTTTCTGTATGAAACCTCTTATTAGCCAGTGATGATTATGTGAATGATTTATGCATGTTGCCTTTTTGATCTGGTCGTTTTTGTTGTAAATATTAATTTTTATATAATAACTTCATGCTTGATTTTATTCTGTAGTGACCATAGCAAAGCGATAATTATTTTTCATTGCTTTATGTATTGTGTACAGACTTGTAATTGCCAAAGTGTTGAAAATCATGACAATTTTTGTACCGTCTTTGAAGTAGAAGTGTAGCTAAGCTCACTGGCTGTTTTAATAAAGGAATTGTGTTTATGATTTTACAAATTATGCACTGTTCATTTGTCTACATACTGATCATATCAATACAAACCAACACCATTAACAAGTGTAATTCAGGGAAGATAAAATAATATCAGTGTGTTCTGCAGTTCTGCAGACCAGACATTGGTTCACTTTATTCATGTCTTTATTCAGATATCATTTAATTTTATGTAATCAATATAGTTGCAACATTTTACATGCAATTTCAATTTCACATGTAAAGATGGGTAAAAAGAAACATTCATATTAATAAACGCTCTGGGATGTTGCAGTGCTTGTTTCTTGCTCCACTCCTGCAAAGAGAAGCAGAGCCATGGCTATTGTTTCTTAGAATGCTTGAAGCAGGTTTTTCTCACTGGTGAGGAAATGTGAAATGGAGAAGAGCTGGAGTAATTATAGAACACTGGTAAATCATCCATTTCAGTTCCGCTCTCTTTTTAAACTTTTTTTAAATATTATATTCATTCATTACACACAGACTGATATATTTCAAATGTTTATTTCTTTTTATTTTGATTACAACTGACAACTAAGGAAATCATATATTCAGTATCTCAGAAAATTTTAACATTACTTAAGACCAATACAAAGAAAGGATTTTTATGGATGTATATGAGAGGATGTATGAGCATGTACAGCACTCAATACTTAATTGGGGCTCTTTTTGCCTGATTACTGCAGAAATGCAGAGTGGCATGGAGTCGATCAGTCTGTGGCACTGCTCAAGTGTTATGGCCTTCAGCTCTTCTGCGTTCTTGGGTCTGGCATATCACATCTTCCTCTTCACAATACCCTGTAGATTTTCTATGGGGTTAAGGTCAGGCGAGTTTTCTGGCCAATTAAGAACAGGGATACCATGGTCCTTAAACCAGGTACTGGTAGCTTTGGCACTGTGTGCAGGTGCCAAGTCCTGCTGGAAAATGAAATCTGCATCTCCATAAAGTTGGTCAGCAGCAGGAAGCATGAAGTGCTCTTAAACTTCCTGGTATACGGCTGTGTTGACCTTGGACCTCAGAAAACACAGTGGACCAACACAAGCAAATGACATTGCACCCCAAACCATCACTGACTGTGGAAACTTTACACTGGACCTCAAGCAACATGGATTGTGTGCCTCTTCTCTCTTCCTCCAGACCCTGGGACCCTGATTTCCAAAGGAAATGCAAAATGTACTTTCATCAGAGAACATAACTTTGGACCACTCAGCAGCACTCCAGTCCTTTTTGAAGCGAGACGCTTCTGACGCTGTCTGTTGTTCAAGAGTGGCTTGACACAAGGAATGTGAAGCTGAAACCCATGTCTTGCATACATCTGTGTGTAGTGGTTCTTGAAGCACTGACTCCAGCTGCAGTCCACTCTTTGTGAATATCCCCCACATTTTTGAATGGGTTTTGTTTCACAATCTTCTCCAGGGTGCGGATATCCCTATTGCTTGTAAACTTTTTTCTACTACATCTTTTCCTTCCCTTTGCCTTTCTATTAATGTGCTTGGACACAGAGTTCTGTGAACAGCCAGCCTCTTTTGCAATGACCTTTTGTGTCTTGCCCTCCTTGTGCAAGGAGTCAATGTTCGTCTTTTGGCCAACTGTCAAGTCAGCAGTCTTCCCCGTGATCATGTAGCCTACAGAACTAGACTGAGAGATCATTTAAGGCCTTTGCCGGTGTTTTGCGTTAATTTGCTGATTAGAGTGTGGCACCAGGTGTCTTCAATATTGAACCTTTTCACAATATTCTAATTTTCTGAGAGACTGAATTTGGGATTTTCCTTAGTTGTCAGTTATAAACATTAAAATGAAAAGAAATCAACATTTGAAATATATCAGTCTGTGTGTAATGAATGAATATAAAATACAGGTTTCATTTTTTTGAATGGAATAAGTAAAATAAATCAACTTTTTGATGATATTCTAATTATATGACCAGTACCTGTGTTTCGAAGAATGTTGTTAACAGTTGACGGTAGCCATTGACTTCCATTGTATGGAAATAAAATGTACTGTAGAAGTCAATGGCTACAGTCAATTGTTCATATATATGGGGGGAACTATCCCTTTAACTTGTTTTTTAACCGTTGTATAAAAGCAATATCACACAGTCATGCTGTTGGCCTGAATATGAGCATGGTTTTGATACATGTGGCACTCATGCTTACTGACAGATCAGCATCATAGTTGCTCCTGTCATATTTCTCAAATATACATAAAAAAACACAATTTCCTTTTCAAAAGGTGTTTTTTTTCCTTATTTATGGAGTGCTCATTCATTCGTTGTAATTGACAGGTGAGATGATCAGTGGGTCAAGGTTTTCATCATGCTTGTTTAGTGATGGGCACAAACATGGATAAAAGTCAAGTCAAGTCAAATCTGCTTTATTGTCAATTCTTCCACATGTACAGTGCATACATACAGAGAATCGAAATTTAGTTATTCTCAGACCATACAGGTGCATACAGATAACATTAACAGTAGAGCCTAAAAATCTAGTTCAAATATAAAATAAAGATACAACTATACAATAAGGGAATGTAAAAAAGACATGTAATAAAATTAAAAATAAAGTTAAATAAAGCAGCGCAAGGCACATGGCAGATAGAGTGCAAATCAATGAAGTGAACAATAGTGCAGATAAAAGTGCAAAAAAAAAAAAAAAAGATTATTTAGTCTGATTAAAGTGACAAAGGGCTCAAGAGCAGTTATTTTATTTAACCAACTGATGAGGTTTGGAGTGATGTCAGTTCCATGCTGAATGAGGTAGTGAGCAGACCAATGCTGCACAAAGTGACTGGTGCATGTCATTGTATATTAGTGGGTTGTGGGGGGGGGGGGACCTGGAGATGTGGCATGTGGGATCTTACTATATTCGATGTATTACATCGAATGATTCATTCAGGAACCGGACATCACTACACTGCAGTGTTGTGAACGTGCTCACAAAAGACCCAAGAGAGAAGACAATGCTGAATAAAGTAGTAGTTTTTGCTATTTTTGGACCAAAATGTATTCTTGATGCTTCAAAAAATTCTAACCGACCCTCTGATGTCACATGGACTACTTTGATGATGTTTTTATTACCTTTCTGGACATGGACAGTATACCGTACACACAGTTTCAATGGAGGGAATGAGAGCTCTCAGATTAAATCTAAAATATCTTAAACTGTGTTCCGAAGATGAACCGAGGTCTTATGGGTTTGGAACGACATAAGGGTGAGTCATTAATGACATAATTTTTGGGTGAACTAACCCTTTAATCCTTTTAATTTCTATTTAAAAGTAAAGTTACAATGATTAAAAAACAATACTTTTTCTACCTGGCCAAAATACAAATAGACCTATAGTACTGCCATATCACAATTCATGTTAAGTAGTTTCATATAAGCACTGATAGTAAGAGAAAATAATGCAGTACTATTCTGGATTGTGAAATTAGCCTTGTGTTAAATTTTTTTATGAAACACAAAGCCATAAGCATACAGTATACATACACCCAGCTCTATAGAAAGCCAAATTCTAGGCAGAAGGCAAAAGGTAAGTTTTCAATTTGTGTACAGGCCTTATCATAACTGACACCTGCACTTTAAACTGATTTTCACAGTTTTGTATTTATTAATTATGTTTTAAATAAACAAAAGCAAAATACAGAAAACACAGCTGCTAGATATCATTCAATACACATGTCCAACAAACATCACATAATTTCAAACCACTGCTGTTTTTGAAGTATGTCTGAAGTTCATATACATCTTGTTTCTGAACATAAGACATTTCACATTTTTCAAGCATATGAAAAATGCATATGCAAACATCTCTGGTTACTCACGTCACCATGGTTCCTTGAGAGGAGGGAATGAGATATTGCATCATATTTGATACTATGGGAAATGGCCCTTTCTCCAAAATGCTAATGCCTTAATGAATAAACCTATTGTGCCCACTCTGAGCGCTATATCCTTTGGAATCTTGGACTGAACGATAGCAACAGGAATGGCCAGAAAGTTTTTACACAGCTGCTTACTCAAGCCATCTCATTCCCTCCTCTCAGGGAACCATGGTTGCATGAGTGACCAGAGACATTCCCTATTGAGGTCAGTCTCTCGACATTTCATCATATTTGACAATATCGGGAATGTATTAAATCCCTGCCATGTAAAAACAACACTGCCTCAATTCCAAGAACAGTTACACAGTAACATATCTCTACAATGAGCTCAAATGGTGCTAACAGACATACCCCCTCTCATAGAGAATACTAATGCATGTACTAGATGCCATACCACTCGCTGAGAAAAGGCCTGGTTTCAAGATGCTCAGCCATCCAATGGCAGTTTGCTAATCTTTCTGCACAGGCAGAACATATGGTGCAAAAGAAGGAATTTCAAGGTTACAAAATCTAGCAAACATGTTTTGCGAAGACTATCCCGCTGTCAAACAAATGTTCTGAATAGACATACCTCTCAACCAAGCCCAAGATGCAGAAAAACTCCAAGTAGAGTGGGCCCTATGGCTTCTGTTATCCAGTACAAAAGCCTCTGCTTTGACATTGGATACCCCTTTTAAAGCCCCGATAGCAGACAAATAATTGTTCTGATGAGCGAAAATAACTTATTCTATCCTCATAAACCTGCAGTGCAGCACAAGGCGCACACAGTACACGGCAAGCTCCTTTTAGATTCTCCTCAATGGAATGAGCCATGGGGGGCTAAAAGCAAGTCCACTAGCTTCAGGAACCATGACTTAGGGGGCAGCTCAGCAAAATCTTGACTGGAGGGAAAGCATATTTTTACTTCCTCGAATGGAGTGCTCAATAGAGAAAAGAACAGAGGGCAGTGTGAATATTTTTTCTTTGGCAAAGATGTCCACCTTCACTTCGTCAAAGAGACTACAAATCAGCTGTATCATTTGGGGATATAGTATCCACTCCCCATGAATGACACCATACCTGGACAGTGTGTCTACTCAGTTCAACCTGTCCAGCATGTGAACTGCTCAAATGGAAAGTAGGTCTGGTCTGCCACCGCATAGTGTTCCACAGCCCCGCAGCGATGCATCTATAGGGTAAACCTTCCTTCTGACCACTTTGCCCTGTAATGATCTAAGACTGCTGAAATCGCACAGTTTGAGGCATTTGTCGATTCAGTCTATTCTTGGTTCACATCATCACAGAAATCAATCTGATCTCTCCATTGCCGCCTCAACATGGGCACATGGATAGCATGAATAGCCAATATTTGTCCCACTAATTTGCTGACATTACTTCAGTCATAATGACATCTAATGTCTACTAACATTAGAAACCTTCAGGGAACATCACTGTCCTCTCATAACATTTAAATATTTTATATTATATTATCATCACATACCTGCAAGTAAATATTTCTTAACATCTGTGTTGTATTCCAAAATGTGTAAATGATTGATTGTTGTCCATCATGTAGTTTCACTTTCATTGAAAGACCTCACTCAAGCTCCTGCAACATTCCTTTTCAGCTAGGTCTGAACTGAGTCAGTGCCAAAAAGAAAATCTCCTCTGAAGCTATTTTCATTTCAATTTAATTCGATTTAATCCAATTATGCATAGAAATATTAGACAGCTGAACGCGGCGAATTACCATTTAGATTTGAGCACTACAGAGTAAAGTTTAATACTGGCCACTGTAGACTTTTCCTTATATCTTTCAGATTATTCCAATCTCGTATTGTGTTCTGCTGATTCTGTTTTTGCATAACTGAAAACATTTTTTTTTAGTAAGAACAAACTTTATATGTGTGGGAACCAACCGAAGCATCAACTTTTTAAGTGTGCAGCTGTGATTCCCAGAAAGCATACTGTAATTTCCCACAAGAGGGCAGCACTAAAACACTTTGAAAAGATCAATAACAAGGAGCTCCTTATTGCTCCTCTCCAAGGAGCAATATAGTGTTTGTATAGTCAAGACATTACTTCTTGTTTCTTAGAAGGCAATTTTCAAGGTTATGTTGCATAACCTGCTATGCTACTGCATGTTGTTGTGATACTGTGAAATCCAGTTGTTCACATGTTTTATAGCAAGGCAATGGTATAAGTGTTTCTTACACAGCGCAGTCAGTCTTTCTGTTTTAGAGTGACACACTCCATTCTTAGACTGTCACTGCTGTCCCAATTTAGCTTTTAATGAACTCAGGAATAGTATTCCCTCTCCTCTCCCTCGATTAGCCTACCTCTGCGGCACATTTGTCCAAAACAGCAGCTGGCAACCACAAGCTCCACTGAACACAATGAATCAAATTCAGGCCATAAGGCTGTACTTCTGGCCAATAAATCTCAACAATTGAAGTTTAATCACTCAGTTTAGTAGGAGTTCACAAAGAAAGTTTATGGACGATCATGGACGATGTTTTAAGTGTCAGAACAGGGAACTTGTTAGAAATGTTACATTTCTAGTTGAGAATTATGGTGGCAGTGAGAAGAGAGGGTGAGTAGTTCATCTTTTCTGATTATATAACGGCAAGAATAAGATTAGTTTATACACTTTAAGACATTTCCTGTTCACTTTGATCCAATCAAACATCTCCAAACTCATTGGATGTGGCTTCATGCATGTGGTTTAAACAAAAACACATTGCTATTTTAATCAAGAAGATTTTGAATTTAAAAAGAGCATTTTTTCCTCAAATCAGACAGTCTGTCTTCCATCACTGAATCTCTTATCCACAGTGTTTGGGAAGTAGGCAAATACAGCTAAACTGGAGTCGCAGTCCACTGTTTCGTACTTCTTACTTGAATGTAAAGCCTCCAGAAAGACAGAAACCCCCACATAAAACATGATTGTTAGGGGTATAATCTGTGCTAAACTTCTGCATTTGGCCTGGGTACGATTTATCCTCATCCTCCTCACGCGTGGTGTGTGTGTGTGTGTGTGTGTGTGTGTGGAGGTGTGTGTAAAAGGGTGACCCTGTAGTCTTGCTGTGAAATGCTGAGGTCATGTTTATCCAGGACACTAATCTCCCCTGGTGCTCAGGAGATTTCATGCTTCAGGGACAGTGTGGACGATCAAGGGGGATTCCAAGGTTTCGCCACTTACCTGTCAGGGATGCTCATTAATAAGGACAGGAAAGTGTACAAATGTGTTGACACCTCTTGATTTTTATTATACATTTTTTTTTATTATTTGTTGTTAGAAAATCAGTTTCAAATCATTTAAACACTAGCTTTTATCTCAATAATTGCAAGAAATAAACTCGCAATTATGATTTCCGAGCTTGTATATCAATTTCTTTGAATTATGAGTTTAAATTTTGCATCTGTTTTTCTTTCACCACAGAATAAAATATAAACCGTAATAAAACATAATTGTGACTTATTTCATAATTCAGTAACACTTACAATAAGGTTCCATTAATGTTAGTTAATGTATTTTACTAACACAAATGAACTATAAATAAATATACAACAACCAATATCATACATACATACACACACACACACACACACAGAACATATATATATATATATATATATATATATATATATATATACACACACACACACACACACACACACACACACACACAGTACAGACCAAAAGTTTGGACACACCTTCTCATTCAAAGAGTATTCTTTATTTTCATGACTATGAAAATTGTAGATTCACACTGCAACACAGCCTTTTCATTTAATTATTATTATTATTATTGTTATCATTTAATTAAGATTAAAAAATTTGTGAGTAATAGATCTTTGACTTTTTTGTAACCTGTCACAATGTAATAGAGGCATTGAAAGGAAGATGAGGTTGTGTAAACTTAACTATTATATTAAAGACAAAATACAGTAGATGGTGGCAAGTGGTCATGAAAACCAAATTATGAGTATTCTGTTAGCAAGAATCCCTTACTAATATTTACCTTACTTGATATCAGTGAGAAATAAATGTATTATACATATAAAAAATTGGAATCCAAAGTATATGATCCCATTAAAGGCACATTTTGTCATCATTTACTCTCCCTGATGTTGTTTTCTTCTGCACAACACAAAATAAGATATTGTTGAGAATAAGAATGTTGACGAATGTCCATATGATGAAAATCACTGGTGTCCAGAACAACATGTCAGTGTTGCAACAAACAATATAAAAACTATATTTGTAAATGTGTAGAATAGTAACTTATTCATGGTGTCTGTGGTCTTGTTGGAATCTCAGTCTTTAGGTTTTCTTGTAATCTTATGAATTTGACTTGATCCTTCATTTCTGGGAATATTTCAACGTTCGTAGTCTTAGTTAGGTTCATTAAAGTGTATCCATCAATTTCAGTCTCTGTTTAAACAACAGGAGTCATAAAACTATATTTATAAAGTTACGGTTATAAAAGCAGTTATAAAGTACATTATTAGTGTAATGCATTACATTATTATAGTATTATTTGAATTCACCATACCTTGATGGGGACAACGATGTCTCTTTTGAGAATATCTTTATAAAACATCTGAGAAAAGTATATTGTTCATTACTGAAGTAGATAACTAATGTTAACTAATGAACCTTATTGTAAAATGTTATCCATTATTACCTTTTTTGTTTTTAATTGCAAGTTTATATCTTGCAATCCTGATTTTATATCTTACAAATATGAATTTTGCTCATAAATGAAAGAAAGAAGTGTCATCTATTTTTGTTTTTATAAACTTTTGTAAACTATATTCAGGAATGTTACAATAAAGTTTTAAAATCGGATATTGATGTACATTGTGAGTATTTGCTATTCAAAATCATATATATAATTGTAATAGATCATACAGGTAATACTATTAGGTAATAATAAATAGGGTTTTACCTGGTGATGAGTTTGTTTTATTTTGTTTTATTTTATTTTTGTCACTGCTTTGACGTATTTCATATACAAAAGAAGACATGCTGAAGCATGTGGATAACAGCTGATGGTAGACATTTACTTCATACAGAAAAAATAATATGGAAGTCAAGTACTATATCAACTGTTTGATTAGGAACATTCTTCAAAATATCTTCTTTTGTGTATGATGGCAGAATTTTTGTTTAAGATATAAAAAAAAAGAATATGTTTTAGGTAATATATTTATATTTTTTGTTCTAACTCTATGGATGAAAGAGGCAGACCCCTCTTCCTGTAGCGCCAGGTGTTTGGCTTGTTTTTTTCAGTCTGTGGGCTAAATGAAGTCTAGCTCGCATTGGTCTGTCTCCACCTCCCTCTCAAGGGCAGCCCACCCCTGATGTGTGAGCTAGACCCCCACCTCATGGTCCCTGCACGTTATACCGAGATGAGATGGAGATCTAGAGACGCGTCCTGCGGGTGACACGCACGTTACAGAGGAAAAGCTGCTGATTTCGAGGACTGAGGAATTTACTGATGAACTTAATTGATTCTTGAGGTCTCTATCTCCCCTTTATCTTTTGTTTCTTATCATTACTAATTATTTGTAACCGCCACCCTGAAGTTCATCGTTGTCATTCTGGCCGCCGGGATGGTGGCTTTTATCGGCGCGGTTATATGCATCATCGCCGCGGTTCACAGCGGATCTCCACCGGCATCCGCAGCCGCAGCTCAGCCCCTGGCGGACAACCATTCACTCTCGACGGGCACAGCCGGGAAGGCGTTTTCCACCGGGTCCGTCCCCAGAGCAGGACCGCTGGACGCTCTTCACGGTACTGATGCGACCAGTAGGGAACGAGGAGGACCGGAGGCGCCAACCTTCTACGGTTTAACGGGACTAGGGACCGGGGGCAGCGCGCAGCAGGTCACTTACAGCAGACTCATCTGCACCCCTGTCCCCGCCGGTGAGTGCAACCCGAAAAACTTTCAGCAACAAGCGGACGACCAGTCGTTATACGCGGGAGAGGACTGGGGGTACCTGCGCACCACCGCCGAGGAGCTCCGGCAGACCGTCCTACAGCAGAAGGATGAGATCCTCACGGATCAGAGAACCATACGGGAGCTAACGGGAAAGCTCTCGGAATGCGAGAGTGGCTTAAAGGGACGGAAGGTCCCGGAACGGAGCGCGGGACTCGGGGATGCGCGGAAAGAGAATAAGGAGCAAGTCATGATGCGGGACGATGCGGGGTCCTCGACGCGGACGCCTCGTGCGATGGAGGAGCTGGTGCATGTCATAACTCAAATGAAGGACCGCATTGAGAAACTGGAGGTGAGGAAGGCGCAAGAACTTATAAATGAGGTAAAGATGTGGGAGAGATTCAGCAAGATATGATTGAAGACATGAAGTGGGAAATCCATTACAGATGTTTGGAATCTTGTCAGTTTAACATGTTTAAAAAAATTTATCCATTTTCTAAAAAAAGAAATAATCTAGGCTAATATATATATATATATATATATATATATATATATATATATATATATATATATATATATATATATATATATATATATATATATATATATATATATATATAATGTAAGGTAAAATATTTGTGAAATGTTATATTAATGGTGAGCGTGATTTTACCAAGTGCAACATGTCCCTGGATCAACATTCTTGTTGCAATCCTGGAATAACATTCCAATCAACCAATCAGAATTAAGATGTACCTTTTCAGGAAATGTCAGTTTTAGGTTGGCAATCAGGGTTAGGTATTTCTACACCCTTGTTAATCAACTTTCATTTAAAAAAGATTTTAGCAATAAATTATGGGTAGGGATTGGGTTAAATCTGTATTTTTGGACAGATGTTAATGAATAAAGCTGGTGCTGAATGTTACTGTCTGACCTGTTGATGAACGCGATGAGTATGATAGGAGCGTTATATTAGTTGTTTCGGAGATGCAGGTATAGGCTACGTGCTGCAGTGAGCTCGTTAACTTCATCGCTCCTGTGAGAAGTTCGTTTGCGTTTCAGCTCACGTACGATCGCGCGCCTGTGCCCTGATTTATCTGTGTGCGCTGGATGCGCGTCCCTGATTAGGTTTCCATGGAAATTTAAGCTACGTGCGCAGTTTTTATGGTCTATGAGCCGATAGAAGCAACATATTACATCTCCATCAGGCCCACTTCTAGCGCATATGATTAACCTCGATCTAACCCAAATCTATCAGTCTCACGCAAATCTACAGCATGTGTGACAGCCGACCTGGTCTGTGACAGCAGAGGAGAGATGAGAAACATGATACACCACTGAAAGCATGGACTCTTGCAGCTGTGCATGACAGCTCTGCAAGCTAACTGGCACAGATCATTTTGAGGTTATCCCACAATAGAATAGAACAGAACAGAATTTGTTATTGCATGCAACTTGGGAATTACTGTGTTGTAATATTTTGTAATTGGTCTCCTTAAAAGGGATAGTTCACCCCAAACGCAAATTCTGTCATCATTTACTCACCCTCAAGTTGTTTTAAACATGTATGGGTTTCTTTCCTCATCTAAACACAAAAGAATATATTCTGACACCAAACATTTGCTGGTTCCCACTGACTTCAATAGTATGGAAAACAATACTATGGAAGACAATAGGGACCAGAAACTGTTTGGTTACCAACATTTTTCTTCTTTTGTATTCAGCAGATTTGGACAGGTTTGGAACCCCTTCAGTAAATGATGATAGAATTAGCATTTTGGGTGAAATATCTCTTTCAGCATCCAGCCTGATATGATGCATCATGAAGTCTTAAATTTGAGCAGGTTTGGTTTATTGCAGGATATTGCATGATGCATAACAGTTAACACCTGAAAATAGGCTCATAATTGTTTTTTGAGAAATAAAAGCTTGTATTTATGTGTATAAAAAATAATAAATGTGGTTCTTATGTCACTATGCACATGACAGGAACATCAAATAGTCAAAATATTGATTTTACATGCTCTGTAAGTTAAATGTCATATGATTACTGTCTTGTTTACAGTCTGAAAGGGCACCACCAGGATTCAATCACACAGACGCAAGCTCACAGAAAGCAGCAGGTGCTGCTCGTATGCCAAAGGCAGGTGCTCAGAGAAGACTGGAGGATCTGGAAGGAGAACTGAAGAGAAAGATAAAACTGCTGGAGGAGGAGAGGAAAGCACTGCGGAAAGAGACACAGAAGCATCAGGAGCATATTGACTACGGACTGGACACTGTACACCAGCGGATAAGCAGCCTGGAGAAAGGTGAGGCAGAGGTCAGATTTACTGCGGGAAGAAATATTGATTAAAAAAACTGATTTTACCAAGAGCTTCTTAAAGGGATAGTTCAACAAAAAATGACAACTGTGTCAGTGTTTGCAATTCCAAAACTGTATGACTATCTTTTTTCTCCTGTGGAATATAAAATACAATATTTTGAGTGTTGACTGTTTTTTGTGTGTATTTATTTGTATTTATTTATTTATTGGTAAATACAATGGCAGTCATTGGTCTCCATTGTGGGTTGGTTCTCGGCATTCTCTAAAACATCTACTTTACAGACATGACAAGTAAACAATGATGCAAATAAGTAGACAATGAGAGAAGTTCATTTTATGGGTGGACAAATAAATGAATTATAATACTGAATGTTCTGAGTTCAAAACAAGTTAAGCTTTATGCTTTAAAAGCAGCTTATATTTTTTGTTTGTCTTGTTTCTCTCACATTTTTCTCACAGGTCTCTCTGAGAACAAGTTTCCAGAGGGTTACAGGCTCTCATTCCCTGTACGCAGCTCTTCCATGTATGCCACTGTAAAGCATGAGATCCCATCCCTGGCCGCTCTGACTGCCTGCTTGTGGATCAAGCCTGCCAAAAGCATCTTGGGAACAGCCGCTTCCTATGCTGTTTTTGACCAGAGCCACGAATTTGTGCTTCAGCAGTTGGTTCATGGGCCCGTTGAGCTCATCATTAATAATGAGGTAGAGCATCACAGAATCCAATCTGACAGACAGGAAACAGAATTGTGAAGCATTGAATTATTCTCAAGCTCATGACATTAATTCATTCAGGAGACGGACATTCAATACACTGCAAAGAACTGGAACATAAGAGAGGATTCGTTTGAGGGTTGGGCTACAGTGTTTGTGCTGTATGTTTGCTCGTTTTTGACAAACTATAAAGAACCAGCTCCTAAGATTCATTTGCTCAAGGTTTCAGACTACATTGGTTGCATTGGTTCTTGCTTTTTCTTTGAAATGAATGGCTTACTGGAGTCATTTAGGAGTGTTGCATCTATAGTGCTGGAAAGGCTATATTTTATTATGGCGTGGCATTGACATTTGGCAAAAGAATTCACAAAGCTTCATTTGCAGGATCAACTACATAGAAAAACAATGGAAACGTAGCACATTGGAAATAAAACCATAATATTTAGCTTAAAGAACAACAATTTTATTAGCATCCACACCACTGTACGATAGTACGATCAATGCTGCAGAAATGTTGTATGCTGCTCTGTAATATTGGATGTATTCTGAGTGGCTGTCAATGTTTTTATCATTCATTAGCTGAAAAAAAAATCATCTTCTGTCATTATAGTTGTGGTGTGGACTATTGTCATATAATTGGAATGATTAATAAAACTGTATAGTATCATTATAGTTATAGTCCATTGTGTGAACAGCCCTACAAAGGAAAAGTACATTTTTAGTATTCTTTTAGTTGTATGTTTTTAGTAAAAGATGAACAGATGCTTAGTTTGACCTCTGACTGCTCTTAGGGTTTGCTGAAGCAAATTGAATTGTTTTGTGTGCGTTCACGTTTTTCAGTGTTGCAATAGTGGACAGTAAGATAATCTGCCAGGCTTTCTTTCCAAAGTGCAGACTAGTCTGATTTATCCAAGCACATGTATCTCAGGATCGGTGTTTGGATTTTAATTTGAACGTTTTTTTTGCTCCTCCATCCTGTAGGTGGCGCCATTATCTCTGAACTTAACAATGGGCAGATGGCAGCATATGTGTGTGAGCTGGAACCGGAGAGCTGGATCGTGGCATGCCTACTTAGGGGGCAAGCTAAAGATTGAAGGAAGTGACCTGGCAACCCGTCACAGCATCCGACCGGGAGGAACCCTCATACTTGGCCAAGAACAGGTACGCCAGATTCTGGCCATTGTAACTGGTTGCCAGGTAGTGGCAGCTCAAGATGAGCAGCATTTGGTATTCACACAGCATGGAAAAGTCACCATCAACACAAACCAAATCTGAAACATGCCTTTTTGTTTATCCTTTCCTTTCCTTTCCCTGCCCTCTTCATCCCTCTCTAGTTAAACTCCAGTGCACTTATCCTTTAATTAGACCTAGTAACGTTTAAAGTCGTTCTCTGTTTCATGTTTTTTCATGTAGTCTGAGGTTGTGCTTTTAAGCTGGACTGACTACGATAAGCAAAATGATAAGAAAAACCATGTTTCCAGAGCTGTTTCATTTTATAAAGGAATTTTCTGGGAATTCTCTGAGCTGCTTCATACTACATTCCTTCATTACTACATTCCTGTGTCACTGGTTGTTTGAGCTTATTTCTAGGATAATGTTTTTTAAAATTAATATTGGAATATAAGACACTTAAAATGACACATTGAAAAATTGCATCACATTTTTAAGAAGCTTTAATATTTTAATATCAATGGAGCTGAAAGGAAAAAGATTCCACTATTTCAGAAACAGTCAAATGTGCTTTTGTTGTTTTTATCTTTGTTTAAATGTCATTTTGGACAGTCTTTATTGTGGCACAATATACACTTCAAACAAACACTGATATATATATATTTATTTATTTTTGTGTGTGCCTGTGTGTCTCAGTTGTTTGTTTTTTTCACTTTGCTTAGAAAGTAATGGTGGAATGATTGTTTAAAGATATCAAGAAAGTCGATGTCTGGATGTAATGTTTGTTTCTTTAAAATAGTATTTAAATAGCTTTCATAAAAAAAAAAGAAGAAGAATAAAAATAAAATGGTGTTTTTCAAAAACAAAAAAGAAAAATCAGATCTAAGCCATCCATTGATTTCAATGAATAAGGAGATTTTATTTTACATTATTATTTTTTTTATATTACTATATTATTTGCTGCACCATTTAAATGCATTATTAACAAGAAAATGGCATTTTCACAGAAACTGCAATATATTTCACAAACAATTCCAAAGAAATGTCAAACTGTTTTTTTTTAAATTTTGAAGTAGAAAAACAGAAATAGTGTTTTTGTAAAACGTGCTCCAGTAACCTTTATTTTATATACAATTTAAAACACTTTTTTTACAGTGTATTTCCTGTCTCCTGCAGAGCTCAATGGGCGGTCTTCGTTTTGAAGCATCAAGGGCTATGGTGGGAGAGCTGTCTGATTTTAACATGTGGGACCGGCTGCTTTCACACACAGAGCTCTCTGCTCTTGCCCACTGCAGCACGAGGATGCTGGGTAATGTAGTACCGTGGACCAGCCGTGAGGTGGAGGTTTTCGGAGGCGTCACCAAGCAACTGGCCAATCATTGCGAGCAACGCACCAGCGCCAAACAGTGATGTGCTCCTGAGTCTCGTTTAAGGGTCAGATAGTTAAAGACAGGGTGTTCAGATTCATCAGAGAGCAAAACACCTTGCCATGGTCATGGTCTTTTATTGAAGGCAAAGTTTTTTGTTAGAAGTGTTTGCTGAAACATGCCTAACTATCATTACTGTTGAAGGTTAGTGATTCGAACAAAAACCTAACCCTAAGGATTAAACAAAAGTGCATAAGTCATCCCACGCTACAAACAAGAATTATACCTCAAATCTACCAGGTTGTTCGGGTGAAGTGTGCTCTTAGTTTTCTAAGCAATCAAACCTGTGATTTCCACATGGACGATGATAAAATGAGTGCAAATATTCTTGACTTAAACGAATAGTTCAGCCAAAAATTTAAATTCCGTCATAATTTACTCATTCTCAGGTTATTCCAAACCTGTATGAATGTAGTTTTTTCTGTCGAGCACAAAAGATGATATTTTGAAAAATGTTGGTTGTGAAACAGTTGCTGCAAGCCATTGACTTCCATAGTATTGTCTTTTTCCCTACAGGGGCTACCAGCAACTGTTTGGTTACCAACACTCTTCAAATATCTTTTTTTGTGCTCAGATGAAGAAAGAAATGTGTACAGGTTTGGAACAACACGAGTGTGAGTAAATGATGACAGAATTTTCACTTTTGGCTGAACTATCCCTTTAAGTAGCAGTCACATTAACTATCGTTTGGTGAATTTATTTCTTTATTTTTCGCAAGATTCACAGATTTCGCAACAGGCTTAGATTGGTCGTGTGGATTCGCTTGACCAAAAGATGACTGGCTTGAAAGTGACTTCTGTGTGAGAAGTGTGTGACCCTTCACAGGAAGTTTGATTGACACCAATCATAACACAGAATCTGCCATTTTTGTCTGACAAACAAACCAGACAGGAGAGTAATTTAACGTCGGTGGACTTGAACTTGAAAAATGGTGTGCATTGATGTCTTTCCGTGGTTGAAACAAGATACCTTCTCATGTTCATTCATATTTAATTAATGTTATAATATTGTATTTTTAACTAATGTTGAATTAGAGCGCATGGCTTCACTCTAAAAATGGCTGGGTTAAAAATAACCCAATTGGCAACCCAGCGCTGGGTAAATATTGGACAGAACACGTGCTGGGTTAAAGTAACCCAGCATGCTGGTTTACACATTTTAACCCAGCATACTGGGTTATTTAGAAAACCCAAGTTAGAGTCATTTTTACCATTTGAGGGTTTGCATTTTTATGATTCTGGGTTATTCTTGCTGGGTTATTCTCATAATTTCACTTTTGCTTAACAAAGCAATCATGGATTAATAAATAATGAAGAATACAGGTTATTTAGACTGTAAAAAAATATTTTTAATGCCATCTGATATTCAAAAATGTGTACCAATGACAACATGGAATTTTCCCTTTTTTTGTTTCCAGCAAATGCAAAAAAATAAATAAATAAATAAATAAAAATCACAGAATTACAGTTGCAATAAATAAGAAAATTATTTCTAAATGACCTGTCTAGCTGTTTAACTATTACATTTTGACATGTTTAGCTATTTAAATACACAGTGAAATGACATTGACAATTAACATTCTTTAAATTTAAATGTAAAATAATTTAAAGATGTCCTTAAATTTATATCAAGTATATAAAGACTCCTATAGATGTGCACTGCCTAGGGTAGTTCAACATATATAGTTCACCCAAAAATGAAAATTCAAAGATCTACTGTACACCTGAGAGCAGTGTACTCTGCTTTAGAGCCTGTCAACGGAAGGACAATTTTCAAAAGGAATTGCAAATTATGTTTTCAATTGCGTTTTCCACATGACAAATTGTGACAAAATCCAAACACAATTGCAAATCTTGAACAAAAACACTTTCAGAAACAACGAACAAAAATTACCTTTTCAGTTTTCATGAATGCACAGTGACTGCCAAATTTCAAATGGAAAAGCAAAGTCCGTTTGCAGCTGTATTTTCCATTTATTATGAGTAATAAGCCTCTCATACTGATCAAATACTGCATCATAGCAGCTTTACAGTATTAAATAGGAAAATAGTTTGTAATAATGCAAAGGGACAACAGTAAACACTCAGTTTTCAGTTAAAGTCAGTTCATCATTGATTCAGTGATGTATCGTCCCTCTGTGCGATCAAGTCGATGATATGGCTTGATATTAATTGTCCCCAACTAAGGAAAACCAAGGAACCAAAACTCCATCTGTGCAGAATGGAGAAAAAAACCTTGGGAGAAACCAGGCTCAGTTGGGGGACCAGTTCTCCTCTGACCAGACGAAACCAGTAGTTCAATTCCAGGCTGCAGCAAAGTCAGATTGTGCAGAAGAATCATCTGTTTCCTGTGGTCTTGTCCTGGTGGTCATCTGAGACAAGGTCTTTACAGGGGATCTGTATCTGGGGCTCTAGGTGTCCTGGTCTCCGCTGTCTTTCAGGGATGTAGAGGTCCTTTCTAGGTGCTGATCTACCATCTGGTCTGGATACGTACTGGATACGGGTGGCTACGGTGACCTCGGAATAAGAGAGAAACAGACTAATGTTAGCATAGATGCAACATAAGAACGATTACATGAGGTGTTACTAATTACCATGTCTGTTTTTTCACTGTGTTGCACGTTACCTGCCAAAACTCAAAGGGAATCGCAATTACTTTAGCAATTTACTTTAGCCTCACATGGAAAACTGTCAATTTTTGCCAGAGGTGGGACCATACTATGGAGAGTGTTTGTATTGGGAGGTGATGTCACTCAAGGACAATTGTGCCAAATGCTTTGAACAATGGAGGTTAAGGCACTACTAAAGGCTGCTGCCACTCCGAGAGATGTGTGTTAAAGAAGAGAGAGTGCAACCCGGATCTCCCTATATTCTTGGCACCTCACACAATAAATAATTCTGTCATTTTTATCCCAAATGCAACTACTATCCCCTGCTAACAGTTAGAGCCACATGGTACTATTGGTCAATATTCACCATTAACCAAATCCTTTTCACCTGAGGTATAAAATATAGGGTAAGATGCAAATAGGTAAATAAGAGTAGAACTGCAATGTTGTTTTGCTGACGAGCATCAGAGTGCATACAGTGAGAAATTAGGGGTAAAACTACAGAATATATCCCAATAAAAAACATGCCCCATAGTATAGTCCCACGCTTGACACAAATTGACAGCTTTCTGTGTAAAGCATCTGTAATTTAAATGCTTTTCAATTGCGTTTGGACTATGTAACAATGTATGCGTCCACATGTGGAAAAATGCAATTAAATATACAATTTGCAATTTATTTGGAAAATAGTCCAGAATATCCTTACCTGTCCATTGATTATGATCAATTCCTGAGAGATCTGCTGGCATTTTTAAATCGCCACGACAATTGGATGGGGTTTTGTGGACTCTGCTTGGTTAAGGAATTCCATGTTTGTTCCAACCTTTTAAATAAAGTAAAAAAAAAAAAAAAAAATTGTTATATCTAAGCAGAATATGATATAGTGATTGGCTGAAAGGTGTGCTTTGAAACTGTCTAATCAATGGGATGTTCCAGTTATTATAAAGCACAGTTTTATGTTAATATGCTGGCAATATCAAACACACACAGTCACTGGCACAGATAAGGGAGATCACACTGAATGCGCGCACACAGACATTTCTATGACAAGTCACGCAGGTACTGGGTTACTCCGCAGCTTTAAAACAGTCCATATATAAACACTTATAGGTGTACCAAAGTGATAAGGACAAGTCAAAAACACGAGCTGGGAAATTGGTATATGATGTTTACGCTGCTAAATTAGGTACATTCTGAACACAAAGTTAGCTTTAACTATAGCACGAAATACAAATATATGTGCGTTTAAGTTACGTGAGGGTTAACGTTAGTTGATTATAACAGACAAGCAATTATGTAAAATATATAATAAACACGAACTTACCGTTAGACGCATCAATAAGACTGCACTCGACGAGTTATTCTCTCACAAATGTATCCATGTGCTTTTCTGACAGGAAAAAACACATTTTGAATTATAATTTGTATGTAAAAAGACTTTATAAACCACAAAAGCATCAAAACACCTCACTAACGCGGCCTAAGTTAATCACTGTGCGTGCGAGCACTTTGAAATGCCCTGAGACGTCGATTCTTTTCCGGGAATCACTTTGTTCGAGAATTACTGAACCGGTTTACTTGAACTGGGTCGTCGGTTCTTTTAGACCTGCAGTCCGACTATATTGTACGTAATTTGTATGATTTACATGTGGATATGGACAACTGCAGGCGTTTACATTAGAGCAGAAAGTCGTATTCACTTTTTGAACTCATTTGACTCACTTAAATGTTAAATTCGCTTTTCAGTGTCAGAAACTACTTTTTCCTCTATTTTCACAGGTATTCGCATATTTCAGCCATCCGTCACTGTCTGAAACTTAATAAAACTATTAATCTGTCGTCTCACGATTATGCGAGTCACGTAACGTAGGTTGGCCGTTTGAGGTACGTTAAACAGTTCATCATTTAACATAAATAATGTTGGCCTGTAGACGTTTAACAGTATTGTTGCCGCAAAAAAAGTTATAATTCTGCCAATTTAAAATAATTATTAATGAAAACATTTAAAAACTTACCTTAAAACAGTTGAAAGCCGTGGCTTTGCCCCGTTGTTCTTCCAAAATGACAGTTGGGGAGCGATTTAAACATCTTCAAGGCGCGTTAAATAACCCAGCGCTGGCCTGAAACAACCAAGGGGCAAGGAACTCGACCGGAAATTGAAGTCGGGTGGGGGCTGCCATCTTTTAGCAGAACTTCACTTGCGTTAGCATTCCCATTGACTCCCATTCATTTTGGCGTCACTTTGACAGCGAATAACTTTACATCTGAGGCGTTTAAAGACTCTGTTTGTCCATTATTTATTTCTAAAGATACACGACAATGTATAAAGGGCTCCATTACCTTCTATGTTACATTATGGCCCCGTATAAACAGTTTTTGTAAAAAATAGGCTAACGATTGCGTCATAACCACTCGGCTCTCTGTCGCATTACCGTACAGACAGGTGGAGAAGCTCGCAGGCAATTAACTTAATATGGCGTACTGGCGTTACATTTTAAAATACTATACAAAATAATTAATCAGAATACTTACTCCTGCTCACTCACGACAAAGAACTCCCCGCTCAAGCTCGCCGTCTCTGCAAGATTAACGATGGCAGTTTGCACACACAGCTACTAGAAGATTTACATCTGTCAGACAGGTTCCTGACCAGTGTTGGGTATAGTTACTTTGGAAAGTACTTAGTTAGGTTACAACGTTACCATCAATTAAAAGTAATCAGTTATGATACAGCGTTACCTATTCATAAAAGTAACGCGTTAGAGTACTCATGCGTTACCAAAAATTAAAAGCAGTTTGCAGCGGCTCACACATGACAGACACAGCCCCCGGCCCCTTTAAATGCACCTAGAAGTCGTGACTCCCGACAATGAATAACGTCAGTCATCCGACTAAATTAACACTGCAGAATAACAATAACAGGATAGATAGTCAGCAATCGGCTATTCCACATGGCGTTTTATTTATTTAGTATCACAGAGCATATTATTAATCAAAATTCGCACCTAACGTTACCCAGCCCGGTTAGCCTAGGCTACTGTATATTATGAGCACTACAAGATAACTCCTGATTTTTCTTTAACTTTAAATAATGCAGTTATTAAAGTACAAGTATGCTTACTTGTAAACACAACCTTAAACAGGCTTGCAGATTTAAATCCATTTAGAAATGATGAACAACCAGCCAGCCAATGATCTAACAGAAATTAACAGCTGACTGTCAAACAAAAATGATAACAAACCGAATTAAATCCTTCACTGCCACACAGGCAAATGACAAATCGCTTAATAGCCGAACTAATTATTATTAAAGTGTCACTCACAGTCACAAGCCTAAATTCGCTTTAACACAGTCCTCTTACATTTACTCTTCAAAGTAGTGATTAAAACGTAGCGTTAAATTTGAGGTAGAATTTTTGGCGGTCGACAGAAGCTTTTCACCAAAGCAAAGTGTGCATTTTACCGTTATGTTCTTTTCTTTTCGTTGACAAATTGAAAATAATGTGCGTACTTCCATAAACCAAACGCTGTCCTCTCTGCTATCTTGCCGGGAGTTCGAAAAAAAAAAGCCCCACACACACACACAGGGTCAGGCGCAGGGCACAGACGTATCACAGCCATTGCCTTTACGATCATAGAGCTTCGGCTCCGCTGATACATCCGCAGGTGGCACAGTAGACCTAGGCATACTGTCTGACAAAAAGCAGGCTGCAGTCGGGATTTTCCTTTCCTTAAAATAACGGATTACTTTTTAAAAAAAAATAACGAAGTTACTGATTACTTACGCACGAAACTAACGCGTTAAGTTACAAATTTCAGGAAAAAAGTAATTAGAGTACTCTAACGCGTTACTTTGTAACGCGTTACCCACAACACTGTTCCTGACGTCGTCAAGCTTCGTTTGAGTCTGCGCGTCAGAAACGGAAGTGCTAAAAAACGCTAAAACTGGGCTTCATTTGTCTCAATTGAGTTCCAATGGGGTCGCTGTGTCCATTTCTTTTACTGTCTATGGAAACAACCCAGCGACGCAACCCAGCAGGTTTAACCCAACACGTGGTAAATTGAAACTACCCAAAAGTGTTTAAAAAGAAATAAAATAACCCAACAAAATGACCCAACAGACTTAACCCAGCATTTTGGGTTAAAAAATAACCCAGCCGTTTTTAGAGTGTTGTTGGTTATAGCAACAGTAATGAAGGGGGGCGGGTCTTTCCTAAGGGTCAGTCGGCAATGGATCTTTTTCGCCAAAATTGTATTGAAATGACTGTGACCACACCTTTACAGACAAGCCATATCTAGGGAACAGAATATTACCAGTATCACAGGCTCTTTTCTAACTAGCAATGTCCAGATAGCAATATACCATTCAGAACAGATCAGCAATGGCGTAGCAATTGCGTGGAAAAGCATCTCTCTTTTTACATTATATACTTCTTATTTATTACTATTTATACCTTGTTGATTATCTGAGTGTAAACATTTGTTGTGGGATCTTCAGGCTCAGTGTTTGATGATTTATTCTTTCCCACATTTCAAAACAAATATTTGCATACTCATTCAGATTTGTTATTTATACAGTATTTGATTGAAATTAGTTAAGAAAAAACACTCACACAGCTGGGAATATGTTTGCTTTTAGTCTGCAGTTTTTTTTATACTAGGTTTTTTTGTGTGTATGTTTGATCTCTTTTTTTTTTTTTTTTTTATAAGATGTTTTGAATCACACTGTTACTATGGTGATCACTTCAGCAGACTCAATCCTATTGGTCAGACCAGTCCTGGTTGAATTCTACTCCATTCAAATCCCTTTAACAGCATCAGAATCACATCGAATTAGAACGAACAGACTGAAAAGGGAGCAGTTGAAAAAGGCTCTTGGCCAGATGAAGACTTCAGCAATATTTCATAGAATAACTACATTAAGCTTTAAAGCCATGGTTTTGAAACCCTACACAATGTGACATATACAATAACATGCTTTCTGAGAACTGTATTCAGTGTTAAACGTAATCTGCAAATATCTACTGTTCATACTGAGAAATTAGCATGTATAGCCTATATAGATTTATAAAAAAATCTACTCAACACAATTCTATTTGTAAAATAAGCAACAAACATTCCGAACGATGAATGTAAAATTCTTAGACAATATACATTCCACCGTCTATCTATCTCCCTATCATAACTGTGACTGAATAGGCATCTCGGAGCTTATGTAAATTATGCTGCACATGCTTTATGTGGATTATACTCCATGTATTATTTATATGTAAGATGCAGCAGTATGGAAAATGCCTGTTTTGTGGCCTTGTCAAACACAAGAATGTTGTCCCAAATGCACAATCATGAGATATATATACACACTGATGGACAGCAGTGAGATTATTATGGATGTGGTTTCATTTTGGTGCAAACAGTTGTTGTTTTTTAAGCATGTGGTTTGAGATTGTGTGGTCATTTGATTGAACAGCACAAGATCATCATAATTGGTGGGGATTGTGTTTTTGAAGGTGTTTTAGCACTAAAAATATATAAAAAAATGTTGGATGTATAATGTAATCGCTGTTAGTGCAATGCCTGTTTGTTTGCATCCAGTGGTCATTTGGTGATGTTCTATTCTCTTCATGTACATTAACAAGCTTTAAATTGTATTCAGAAAGACTGATTGCTACCTTTTCTGGAAAACATTGGAAGTTGGATATAAAGTTCTCTCATTTTGCTTGAATGTTTTTCTACACTATGAGGATTTACTCATTTACATTTTTTTTATCTTTCTTCTATTCTGTAATGTTCGTTTTTTGCATTCTGTCTGTGTCTTTGTCTGTGTTGAAATGGAGATCATATGTGTTCAAATCTAAGATGAAAATGAGAATGAAAAAATAATGCACAACAAACAGAAGAGCGGTCTTTCATTTCTCTCTGTCTCTATTTATTGCATTTGTGTTTTACTAAAGCAGGAGATGTACAAACATGTAAAATTTTTCCTAAGAGGCTGTGCACTGTTTCTGTTTATTAGCTCCATTCATCCTTGTACTCATCATCATCTGAATGTTAAGAATTTATCTTCCAGAATCAGACTTTTCAGGAAAAGAGATTGACTAAAATGAACTCCCAAAACTTACTACAGATTCTGGAAGATAAATTCTTTAAAGAGTGGTACAAGAGGATGTGATGCTGGTCCTTCAAGAGTCACTCTCAACTAATCTGTCCACAAAGCCTATAAGAAAAATCAGTCCTGACACAATGCACTTCTGGAGACTCCAGGTAGGTTGTAGTTTTGGAAAACTAGACTAAATGGTGGTTTCACACAAAATGTTACACCTTCAATTCTTAATTCTTTTGCAGTTAAAAAAAACTACAATTCTTAATTCTTTTGCAGTTAACATGTCTCTTTTCTTCTCCACTTGTTTTTTTCTGACCCATTGAGCATTTTGCTGTCCAATGGTCATGCCCTTTGCAAAATCTAGCAATGCATTAGTATTGCATGCTTCTTGTGTGCATTTAATATATATATATATATATATATATATATATATATATATATATATATATATATATATATATATATATATTGTGACGAGTCAGCTGCCTCCTCCCTGATTATCACCGGCACCCCGTCCTAAATCGCCGCCCTTCACCAATCTCCCGACTGGAGTGGGTGTGTGAGAGGAGGGGCGCTGGACGAGTCAGGGCTGGCGGCGTGTGATGGGGCACACCTGAAGGAAGTGGAGCCTCATTACCGCCGCTGTTTAAAAGCCCAACGCGCCTCTCCTCAGGAGACCGGTCTCTTCCCCGTGCATGCACACTGGTGTCCTCGTGGGTCCAGGAAGGGTGCGTTGAGGGACTCCCGCGCCACCAAGACGTGAGCTGCCGGACCCGCGATCCGGATGGGAACCGCACCCGTATACACGGCCGACGGGCCAGGATGCCGGGCCGTCCATCCCCTACCAGCGCCGCGGCCAACGAGAGAGACGCGGCCGCTAGGAGAAGCCGCCGCCCCTCGCGCCCCGGACCAAGGAGGGGAGCGCGTGCGGCCGCCGGACTCCGCCCCTTGCCTGGACCCTTCCTCGGTGAACACTGCCCGACCCACACAAACCCCGCAGCACAAAGAGGACACCAGATCCCCTGTTATTTTGGACACTTTCCCCCTTTTGGCCACTTTTATTCCCTTTGTTTTATGATTTCTGTTAATAAAAGCCTCTCCGAGGCCTGACGCCACGCCCACTGTGTCTGTCTTGTGCTCCTCCCGTGACTATATATATATATAACTTTTAGTCAGATTTTTTGCATCATCTTATCTGTAAAAGAAAACCATGCACACCTGAATATAAGGAGTTGTTAACTTCCAGCCTTTATGGACAATTATATATCATTCATAAATGATCAAATACAAAATTAATAGTAGTTATTAAGATTGATGTGGTTTGGAATTGATCAAATGTGCTTGGAAAAAAAATATTATCAGAATATCAAGACGCCTAATAATGATGCATGCAAATATGTCTTAATTTAGTATCACTCACATGTATTTGTGATATTTAACCATTTATAATTCTTTATCGGTATGTTTTGTCTCTTGCAGTGTATCCACTGTATAAGTGGATTAGACAGAGAATAGTAGTTGATCTTCCATCATCTGTGCCCTAGGCAATAAATTCAACTGACCCAGCTCTCTGAGTATGTGTGCATCTGTCTCTGTCTTCTTTTTATTTTCACTAAGAGAATAAAAAGAAGCCCAGCATGCTTTACCTAAATCCACCTCTGTACCCGAGAAGCACAGAACAATAAGACTGGATGTGTTTTTAAAAGGAGGTCTAGAGGTTCTCCAAAGCTGCTAATGTAGAGCCTCAAGCTGTTTTTTTTTTTTTTTTTTCTTCTTGTCATTTTCCTTTTCTGGATTTTTTCGACCTTTGTTCTTCTAATGCAGGACAAACAAAAACAAAATAAGTTAAAGGGATAGTTCAACAAAAACTAAAAAAACAGTTATCATTTACTCACCCTAAAGTTGTTGGTCCAAACCTGTATAAATGTCTTTCTTTTGCTGAATACATATGTATATCTTGAAGTCTGTGTAACCACATACTATGGAAGTCAGTGGAGTCCATTGTTCTGAATTGGTTACCCATATTCTTCAAAATATCTGTTTATATTTAACAGAAGAAGGAAAAGTGAGCAAGTAATGACAGAATTTTAATTTTTGTTCAAACTATCCCTTTAACATATTTAGAGATCAGTTTGATAAATAAAATATGTCTTTTATTTATCAGAAAATTCAGATGAGAAAGCAAAGTAAAGCATGTTCATACAGTTGAGTATCATATCCTTCTATGTTACAGCTGAGAAACTCCAACTCTGTTTGCTATTCTGAGGTTTATACAGCTTTAAAAGTGCCAACAAAGTCTTTGAAGGTGGAGAAAAAAAAAAACACTAAAACTCCCAAACAATAGACATACAAACCAACATCCCCAGTGGAGATGTGAATGATGCTTGGGAAATATGTGTAGGAGGTCTTTAACCTCTAGTCTCTGTTATGAAACACTGTTATCTGTGTTGGCGGAGTGGGTGCTGATGGCAGCCCGCTCAATGACATCTGCACGTGGACCAAAAAAACGAACAAAAACAAAATTAATAATCAGTATATATGAATCAAACACATGTGAACAGAACTTTGGTTGGTTTAATATTCTACAATGCATAAAAAAATATGCTGAGTTTTTAGATGCCTTGTCCCAGGATGAGACACTGCCAGTGGATATATATACACCCGGAAGTATTGCCTAGTAAGACCTTAATTAGCTTGTTGGGGTTTGTTTAATTAAGGTTGGAGCTAAGCTCTCCAGGACCGAGTTTGGAGACCCTCGGAGAACAACAGCAACAACAAGAACAACAATAGTTATAAAGAAGAAGAAGAAGAAGAAGAAGAAGAAGAAGAAGAAGAAGAAGAAGAAGAAGAAGAAGAAATGTGATACGTCCAAATCACGGCATTATATCAATGGATGAAAATGAGAGACAGAAAGAAAGAAAGAAGTGGACGGAGGCGGAAGTAAACAGGTCACGTGGGTCGGAGGTTGCCAAGGCCGTCGTGTCTCCATGACAACACCAGCGGAAGAACAAGTCTGTGTAAAGCGCTACAGAGCGGTATGCGATTGAGCTACACTGATGTAAATAAAACATTACCGAGCTTTTAAATGATTTACATGTTTACATTGCTCCATCTGTTAGCTGTTTATCACTCATAGCGTTTAAAGCCCAGGCGTGATGGAGTCGAGCTAGCAAGCTAACATTAGCCCAGAGATGCTAAAAACAAGCGCGCACTCGACACGTTTGTTTATCTTCATAATCATGTAACGTTAACTATCAGTTTATCTGTTCCTTTCAGATAATGACGTGCTGGAGACGGAAACCAGTATTTCTGTATTTTAATTATTTATTTTTTCAATTGGAATTCGTTTTATTAAGTGTTTAGAATTCTGGTTCAGTTCTGTTGCAGTGTGAAAACTTTATTTAGTGTTTATTTTGTATAAATCTGGTCGTTTTGATTGAATAGTTGTTGAGTGTTGTGAAATTATTTTACAGTAACGTTAATTGACAAAATGTAATGACACGGGCTTAAATGAAATGTTTTTGGAAACAAGTCTCTTCTGCTCTTCAGAGCTGCATTTATTTAATCAAAAGTACAGTAATATATATTTTGATGTCATTAGAATTTAAAGTAACTCTTTTCTTTTTCAGTATATTTTAAAATGTAATTTATTTCCATGACGGAAGCTGTATTTTCAGCATCGTCTCTCCAGTCTTCAGTATCACATGATCCTTCAGAAATCATTTAATGTAGTTTTAGAAACTCTCCCTCTTTCCTAACACAGCTATGAAGCTTTAAAAGGCCCGATTTACCCCTTTTTGGGGTCCCAATTTTCAAGAATCGCCAAGAAGTATAATGTTTAAATTCATGACAAGATTATAGTATTTTCCTTAGTGTTCATTTTTGTACATTTTCTTATTTGATGAGGAAAGTAACCCACATTTACATTTATTTATAGACAAACAAATGTGTTCTTCATTCTCTGTCCCAATGCTAAAAATGGGTGAGAATTTTGAACTAATGTCCTGATTTTCCATTTCTTCAGTCAGGACTAATCCTTCTATCTCTCTCTCTATCTTTAGTAAAGGATGGGAGAAAGCGTTGATGGTAAAAAAGAGGATGCCGACTACAAAAGACTACAAAGCTTTCCTCTCATCAGGGTGGGTGCAGCTCGCCTGCTGCTGTGACCCAGATAGAAATAACCAGTTATGGATGTGTCTGTGTTTGTCTGTATTAGATCACTCAAACTGCTCCCTTTTCCATCCTTTTCAAAACATGATTTTTATTTTTCTCTCATGCATAATATTTACACTGCTTCTTTTTTTGGCATCTTAATATTTTGTTCTGCCTTGGTCAACTTAATGTAGTTTCTTATAATATGATTAATACATGTTTACATTATTGTAATTTAAAATAACTTTTTTTCTATACACTGCTGTCTCTCATGCTCACCAAGGCTGTATTTATTTGATAAAAAAAACTTTAAATATCATGAAATATTATTACAATTTAAAACAACTGTTTTTGAATATATTTTAAAATGTAATTTACCACTGTGAAGGCAAAGCTGAATTTTCAGCATCATTACTCCAGTCTTTACTGTCACATGATCCTTCAGAAATCATTCTGATATGCTTATTTGCTGCTCAATAAACATGGCTTATTATCTTTCTTGAAGACATTTGTGCAGACAAAAATATATTTATCCATCACTTGTTTCATTTATTCCATAATTTTATTAGTTTGTTCCCTTGTTTTAGTTCAGTTGTGGCCACAAATTAAGATCCGCTTTGCTCCATAAAACCTGTAAGAGCTTGACTACACAATGTTCTGCTGGTTTTGTGTGCAGCACACAGATATGCCAGAGGAGATGCGCGTGGAGACGATGGAGCTTTGTGTCACAGCCTGCGAGAAATTTGCCTCCAACAATGAGGTCAGTCAGGTTTGTGTTTGTATGTGAGCTTGTCCTCTTGGCTTTCACATGAATGTGTTCCCCAGCTCACACAGGTTGGGTCGGGCTCTGTGTTTCCGTCTAGTACTGAGTCAGGATGCTTCACACACACACACACAGTCTGGCAATCTGGACTGCTCCAGTAGCCTACATGCTTTAATCTCACTCTCTTTCTCGCTGGTTTTTCAGAGTGCTGCCAAGATGATCAAGGAGTGCATGGATAAGAAGTTTGGCAGCTCGTGGCATGTGGTGATCGGTGAGGGGTTTGGATTCGAGGTGAGCCATGAAGTCAGGAACCTGCTCTACATGTTCTTTGGGGGAAGTCTGGCTGTGTGTGTTTGGAAATGCTCCTGATGTCACTTCCTGCCCACACAGTCGCCACTGTGAGATATTTATACTCATGGATCTGTCCTAACTATGCAGCCCTATTTGACTTGAGACATTTGTGTGTGTATGCACATGTGTGAAATTGGAAGGGGGGAAAAGGATACAGATTCTTGTGCACTTCTCCAGATCACTCTTTTCCTGTCTTACGTTTTTATGGATAGGCTTCAATTTTAAGCCATAAACACAGGTTTAAAGGAGTCTGATTAACTCTTTTTTGCAATTTTTTTTATTCAACCTATGGAGTTTATTGCAACCTATTTAAGAAAATGTTTCAGTTTTGTCCTCTTCCTGTGCTGTTTACTTTCTTAAAACATATTGGTTTTATTGTGTGCAATCCATTATAGCACGTTATTCCAAAGAAAACTTTTGCCTTTGTAATCTTTCATCAAATTGTATTAACTTGCCACTACTCTCAAATGACTTTCATTTTTAGTCCATCATGTTTTCAGTTCCCTCCCATTCAAGCATCCGTCACCATTCTTCATAACTCAACAGTGAATGAATGAATTCTGGTATGCAACACTCACTTTAATGGCCAATCAGTTCCAAGTGGATAAAAGTGCAGCTCACCCTTTTTTTAGCTGAATGTTATTTTTCATTCAGAAATGAATCGTATTACAGAGGTAAAATTGGTTGAGAAGTCTGTTTCATGTTAAAGTTTACATGGTGTACAGTTAAAAAAAAAAAAAAAAAGATAATTTTCCTTTTAATCCATGATCTTGCTCTTCGTTGGAGACAGCATTCCTTTTCTATTTAGGCTCTTTGTGATATAGAATAATGTTTACTAATAGCCAAATAGCTTATTAGTCATAGTTTAAGCAATATTGCTTTTGGCTCGGCTCGGCTCGCTCAATTATCTATCTCTCTACAGTTAAGTCCTGCTCTTGATGATGAATATCCTGTTTCATTCGGATATACAGTACACTACTGTTAAAAAGTTTGAGGTCGGTAAGATTTCATAAGTACACTCAGGTTGTGGTTAGTTCAAAACACTAATATTGTCAAATGTTAGTACAATTTTAAAAGAAACGTTTTCTAATTTAATATTATTTATTCCTTTGATGTTAAAGCTGAATTTTCAGTATTATCAGTGTTGAAAACTTAATATTTTTGAGGAAACTGCAATACATATTTGGATGGGTTGGATGGGATAAACCAGATCACAAAATGTTAAACCTCTTACCTCAAACTTTTGAACAGTATCACAGTGTCACATTACTGAGGTGAAATGGATTATGAGTGGCAATATAAACAGTTTAGTGTAGTTTTGAAAGAGATACTTAAGTCTATTTCAATCTATTTGTGAGTGGACATACAGTGATGTGCTCTGTAATAACTGAAGTGCCAGTCTGCATTTCTGTCTCTTGATGCTCAGAATACTTGCTTGTATTTGTTTGGCAGGCTGCGTAGGAATGTGTTTGCTGTGTGAGGCTGTTCAGCACAGAATGTGTGTCATTGCACTACATTTCATGTGTCACTCTCTCTCTCTGTCTCTGTCTCTCTCTCTCTCTCTCTCTCTCTGTCTCTCTGTCTCTTTCATTCTGTTTCCAGTCCAGTAGTGTCTCTCTCTCAGTGGGCTTCTCTGACACCTGTTTCAGATTCCTCTTTCCCTTTCATTGTTAATTTTTTTTTCCTTCTATCCTTTCATTGTCACCCCAGGAATCTTGTGCCGTGTACTTTCCCCCTCTTTACATAACCATTATTTGTAGAGTGTGAATACTTGAACATGACATACATTGTCAGAACTTGATTTCTGAAGGTTTCTGTAGTCATGCAATAATGCAGTTAGTACTCTCTCTCTTTTTTTTTGGTACCACTTCACAGCCCTGAATTGCATAAATGCTGAAACCATTCACTATCATAATTTGCAACAATTTAAAACCTAAAACATAATCTAATAGTCTTTAATCCTATTTTGAAGGTACGTTTAAGTGGTTATGTAATTACAGAAGTTGCAGTTGCTCATTTGTCATTTAATTATGGGAGTAATTTCTGTGCCACAAGTGTTATTAAATGAAACTGCATAAATAGCAGATGAAAAATGTCATCTGCCAGTGGTTGGCCAACTTAATAGTTCCGCCTCCAAACATATGCCATTGTTTGAGCCAGTGTCATTGTGTTCAGCCCAGTCAGGCCACTGATTACAATTCTGATGCACATGCTATAGTGAACACTTTACCTTGAATTATTTGAGTTCACATGAGTGAACAGATTCAATTGTTATTTTAAAAATATTTTTGAATCTTTATGTATTTTTATTTTTTTATCACTGCTAATTTAATTGGTTGCTGTTTGACACTTTTGATACATCAAACTTGCTGCCAAGTTCATGAGTTTGATCAGAGAGGCCTGCAAATTATGTTTCAGTCATCATCCTGAGAAACAATTAAACTGTGCAAACCGTGCTTTTGATTTCAACTGAAGTTAAATGCTGCAATATTTTATCACAATGCAGTAAACCTTTTAATGACTTTATGATCTTTTATTCAATTTTTTATTATTTTTATGGCAACTCTGTGCAATAATTTCCTCTGTTTAGATAAATAAAATTGTCGAAAGACACGTGAGTCTACTGATTCTTGATTACTGAGAATGGAGGACTATTTAGTTGATTATACAAATGAATGATTCTGATTTAATAAGAGGTATTCACCTGTGTTTGGGTGCGTCTCCTACTCTAATGTACCACAAATAGTTTTTTTCCCTTGTTAATTATTACAGTACTTGCAGTAATGTGTGCTACTCTCAACTCTGATTTCCGACGGCCCCCATTCACTGCAGGGAGCTGGTAATGCAATGCCAAATTTCTCCAAAACTTTTCCGATAAGGAAACAAACTCATCTATATCTTGGACGACATAAGTGTGAGTACATTTTCAGCAAATTTTCAGTTTTGAGTGAGTTAATCCTTAAAAAGGTACATTTAACCTGTTAACTGTCACTCACGTTTTTGAAGATAGACTTGAATGTGCATGATACAAACCTAAATTTTTATAATTCATGACTGAAAACATTTTGTAAAATGATTCTGATGTCCCATTTACATGGTAATGCAATGTCAGATTTTAAAATGGGTTTTAAAGGATGAATTTTGAGATTTTATGTTTTCAAGTGATATATAACTTCTGATGATTTCTAAAATGTGATAGAGAAAAAGGCAACGAGGAAGTCTTTTTTTTAAACAAAGGTCAAAGCTACTTTTGTAATGTAGATTTCTGAGGGTGCACTCTTGTCATAAATTAATATATTACTTTTCCTACATCATTTTTAACAAAAAATATATATTTGGGAGTCTTAGACCTTTCCAACGATATATAGTTTGTCAAGATTAGATTAGATTTGATTTTAATATAGTATAGTCAACGTAGGCGTCCTGTACGGGGTGACATTTAAAAGGTTAATATAAATTTGAATCACTATGAAGTATTAAGTTATGTGTCAGCCTTTGCCCTATGTCTTTTCAATCCACAACTAATTTGTGAAGTCCGAGAGCTTCAGTTTAATGGGATTTCCAATGTGTTTAATTCTAATTAGCCTTGTTGCCTCTGATGTTATTAATCTTGTAAATCCGGTATCTAATATGTTTATATAGGCTTTATCCACAAGCTCCTCCTAATGTCCCTGTTCTCTTCTGTCCACCTCATCAAACTTATTTCTTGCCCAGTCTCTTCTCTTTCTCTCACCCTCTCCACTCTCTCTGTGTTTCAGATGAACTGAACCCAGATCAGATGATGGGCTGGTGCTGTGTGTCTCTGGCTCACACTCCTCATTAACAGCTCGGCTCTCTCTGGGGGACTGCAGGATCTGACAGTTTTCTGACCAGGAACATACCACAGAGAGACACTGCAGGAGGAGGAATGCAAGCCAAAGATCAGATTCGAGAAGAAATGCATCACGCTTGAGATTTTATACTACGGTAAAATAGAGCTTAAAACACAGCGGGGTAGAGGTGGAAGAGAAAAGAGCTGAAATGAATTTGTCAATTGTGAACATAGTAGAACCTTCCTGGAAAAGAAAAGAGTGTAGATTGAATTGTAGAGATGTAGAGTGATTGATGAAAGGAGAAAGCAGCAGTTGAGGAAGATCATCACAGTGATTTGTATTTCATAAATGTTGAGATGAAGCAGAAGAGGGATTACAGTGATTACATAACTGTGTGTGTGTGTGCGTGCGTGCGTGTGTTGAAAGAGGATTGATGGTAGTGAAGAAGTGAACGGGATGTGAGGAGAGCGTCAGTGAGGGGATGAGAGTGGGTTTGAGGGATGAATATAAATCAGTTTTAGTTTTTTCCACCAATCTGTCTCCTACTTCTAATAATACAGTATGCATATTTCCAGTCCTGGGTGCTGATTGGTGAATACACTATGTGTACTCTTGCACAGTTATGATAGAGCTACAGCAGGTTTTGTTTTTAGTCAGATTTTTGTTTTAGTCAGTAGAAACGACTGAACTGTGTTGCTCCTAACAGTGAACCATGATTTTGTTCAAAATACAGCATAACATTATAGAGTCATTTTTATAGCAGCATTGGTTTGGGCGTATTATTCCCATTCTTTTTCTTTATAGGAAATTAAACCAATTATTTAATAAAGTACTTAAAATTCAGAGCAGAAGGCAAATATGATAAGTGTCTTTTATGAGAAAATGAACTACAGTCCCAAGAAACACCTTGATGCAATCGAATACAAAAATGACAGTATAACATATATATTAAATTATATTAAATGAATGCATTTAGCAGACGCTTTTTTCCAAAGTGACTTACAATGCATTCAGGTTATCAATTTTTACCTATCATGTGTTCCAGGGGAATCGAACACCCAACAATGCTCTACCAATTGAGCTACAGGAACACTATACACACACACACACACACACTCAAGCTGTATTTATTTGATCAAAATTGCAGTAAAAACTAAAATTTTGAAATATTAGCATTCGAAATAATAGTATAATAATGTTAAGATTTTAAAAACATATTGCTGTCTTGACAAATCAGAACTTTCTGAATCCATGATTCCTGTTTTCAGTGTCTCATGTCCTTTCAGAAATAATTCTAATGTGCTTATTTGCTGCTCCAGAAGTATTTCTTATCAATGCTGTAAAGTTCAATATCAGTTCAAGCCATACTTCCCAAATAAATTAGGAGCATTAATTCTTTTAATTTATAAATATTTATTTCTAACTTCTCTTTAAAAAATTACAGACCTCTAGCTTTTGAATTTATTGTGTTTTTTATTTATATTTGTACACACACAAACATATATATAATTTATTTTTCTTTTGTCAATTTGTTTGCATAGATACATAGATTTTTCTTCTCAAGACTCCTAGATAATTTAGTTCTCCATCTAGAATTTGTTTATTAATTTTTTTTTTTATATATATAAAGTTGAGATTGCGCTGTCTCATGGTTTCAAATAAAGCACATGGTGATTAATAATTGCAGAGGTCTGTTTTGAAAGGTTTATACAGAATCATTAAACATTGATTTCTCCATGAAGAAAATTAAAACTTTAATGGCTTAAGTGGGTAATTTCTCCTCCACTGGTGACACCAAATTGAACTGCAAAAATGACTGTATTTTAAGAGGTTTCCCGTTCTCTCCCCATCCACCATTGGTCTTATAGCCTAATTATATAACTGTCTATGATAGTGACTCCTCTCATAATTTCTCATCTCTTTCTTTCTCACTCAGGGGTGAATGAAATATTCATAGCTTGGCAGTGTGTGAGTGCACCAGCACAATGTCTCAAACATGTTCCCTTACATGTGGAGATATGTCCCTCACAGTGTTTTTATTTGTCTGCATTGAGTTTTCATCCATAAATGTCTTATTCAGAGAGGAATTAGAAGACTGTCAGGTTCCAGATGCTTCCTCAACCTCAGCAGTTCTGTCTGCAAATAACAGACAGTCCACGTGGAAGATGAATAAAGGGAGAGACGAGAAGAATTAGTAAGGTAATGCTCAAGAAAAAGAGTATAAAAAGGTAAGGGTATGAATATTTAATAGTCTGTCCCAGAGCTTGACATCTTGACGCATACAGTATTAATAAACAAGATGACAAGATACTCTTGTGTATTTGAGTGAAACAGCTGGCTGTTGTCTTGAAGATGCTGCAAAGTGTTGTAAAGTATGATGCTTTGTCAAACTGAGGTAAATAATAATAAAAAATGTGTAATTTGAGTGAATTTTAACAAGTCGTTTTGTTCCTTGTTTATTTGCATACATTTAAAAAATAAAAATATAAGAAACTATGCAATTATAAATATGCATCATTGTGATCAAGATGTCATTATGTTGAATGTTTCAGTAAGTGTCATCCAAACAGTTATTTTCCTTTTTTAGTGCAGTTTTGTCTTTTGGTATTCTGATCCAGAGTGATGTCAAAAGTGAGGTGATTGTCTCTATATCTCTATTTTGTTTGCGCTTTAGGGTACATTTGCTTCTGTTGTGCCACTGGAGTTGAATTATGTATGTGGATATGCAAAAGCCACATGTATATGATTTTACGCTGGGGGTTGGCATCTCGGAGTACGTCAGCAAGCCTCTGTCCTAATGATGTGATGATGGTGTTTGGTGGCACCCTGCACTTTGGGGATAAAGAAATGTCAATTCCTGCCAGTCAGCCACTGCTTTAAAAGGCTGATTTCCCAGGTCTCTTCTTATACAACCGCCGCATGTTACGTAAAGGATCTCTGAACATAAGCAGAAGTCTGGCTTTAAGCTGGTGGCGGTCTGCTTATGGCGATCTGATCATATGCAAATGTTTTCTTAAATATAGGATTTCTGATGTCAAGCTTGTGCAGTTGTGTGTGGTCATGTTTCCTTTATAGGTTTCCTGACATCTCCGGTTTGGTTCTTACAAAGTGTTACCATCTAATGAGGAATTAATATTGCCATTTAAAGGGACAATTCACTTAAAAGGGATAGATTACTGACCCCAAACTTTTGACAGTGTATAATCAAAATGTGTTTGACTTCAGTGATAATGACATGTATCCTTGGTTCTCAGGTGTCACGTGTCACTTGATTATATGCAAAGGAGAGATGAGAACTAACAGTGGTAATGTCTAAAAGATATCTTGCAAGAAACTCTTGTTTTCAAGTATGTCTTCAGAAGACTGGGAATATAGTGCACATGGGAATTGCTTATATAAGACACAAGACAGTAATAAATACATATACCAAAACAGAGAGAAAAAACAATGCAGGGTTTTGTTACAGAATACATAATTACAGAAGGTGTTCGTTAGCACATATTATGACATTTATTATTGAGCCCACGTACATCTGTCAAGCCTGTCTTCAGATACTGATGGATGGGTTGTGTTGTAATGTGATTGTATTTGATATAAAATATCAAACCAAGTCATATCTGCACACAAATCATGCATGTACTTTTCCTAGTTGAAGAACACATATCTTAAAATTAACATTTGATTTGAACTATTCTGAGTCAACTGAGTGATTTAAAGCAGGATAAAGAGAAGGAAGAGGGAAAGGATGTGGAGAGAGATGTTTTCGTGTTTGTGTCAGTTGTTTTCCTTGAGATCGAGGTAATTTCAGTCTTACAGAAAGTAATTTTCTAATTGCACTTTTTTTCAGAAATTCTTCCCAATTTCTTCTTTTGTGTTAGAAGAAAGAAGACACAAAGGTTTGGAATGACATGAGGGTAAGTAAAGTATCTCTTCAACACAGTTCCAGGGGACTGACAGTGACTCAGAAGTGCTACTTTTCCCTGCTTCATTTTTAATGTTTTAATTTGTCATTCTTCAAAACAGTCCTTTTGGTTTCTATGAAGAGATGGGCAAGTAAGGTTGTGTGATTTAAGTCTTTTTGATGCAACTTTGTATTCTAAAAAACACTGGGTTAAAAACTGCAACTGCCTTTATAACCCGCCCAAAAACAAACAGTAAACAGCTCTGAAGAAATATTTTAACATCCAAAGAATTTGTATTCTGTGTCTTTATGAATAAAATCGTTTATTTTATGCAAAGCATCAGGCTTTTCCATCACGTGAAAAGACAGTGAAACTCTTTAAAGGTGATTCATATCAAAGCGTTCAACCCTGTCTTGAAATCAGCAAGGAAGTGACTAAAACTGTCATTCATCGACTGGCCGCTGGAGGCTGGCTCCAAAAGGGAGTCGATCCCATAGACTCCACATGTTAAAATGGCAAACTTTACAGCAGACAAGAAAAGAAAAAAAACGTTACAGCCTGATACAAAAAAAAATATTTTGGTCTATATAGCTAATTTTGCCCTTTGTGACAACTGTGAGGGGGGTGAATTTTTTTTTATAAAAAAAAATTAATTGTATTTAAATTATATTACGCCTTAAAGTTCTGCATAATTAAGGGCTCAGCCTCTTGAGTGACAGGTGCATGGCCGGTGGATTGGTTTCAGCAACCAGCTCCCGCCCTTTTGCCCATTTAAGATTAGTGACGTTAAGTGACGCACTGCAAAGATGGCGACTGCCGTCTCCGCCCATTTTTGGCTTTAAAAACGCTCTTCGGAAACCAAAGATTGACATCACGGACACTACGGCCATGTTTTTTAGCCAATGTTCATGCTGCGCTGTATGTTTGCTCTGCATAATATTGAACGAAATACAGCACAGTAATGATTTTATAGATAAAATAAAATGTATACAAACCTGTATTTTACTGATGAATTAATCAATTCGTTGGCGCTTAGAACTGCTCTCTCTAGAAGAGAAGCAAAATCCCTGCAATAAAAAAAAAACGTAGTCAGATTAGTTTAGTCAGTTAGTCAGAAATCTATTATCTTACCTGATGTGCCCCGTGCTCCATCGAGCCTGAGATATAGTATATACTAACCCTGGACGCAGATTTGAAGTAACATATGCCTTCACTTAATCTACTTGAGGAAATCATTTCAGAGTAAATCAGAATAAATCAAATGTAACAATTTATTATCAGTCAGTTAAGTATCATGCCAATTGCATAGCCAATTCAGAGATATCAAATTCTCAAAAATGAAACTAATAAGAGTAACAGATGCATACCTGACTTCAGGAAAATACATGATACTGAGTGAAGAGACACACACCATTCTACAGGCTTTCTGGCCACAGAATCGCCCAGACACTTTTGCTGCATCCTTTAAATACAACATCAAGATAAAACATTCCCCGAGATGGAGACAGGAACTAACAATTGGAATTTACATTTAACATGTGGAGTTATCACATCTCTAGACAAAGGGCATTTTGCACGAAAAACCCTGGGAAATGGCACACTCTCTACAGTGAGCAAAATATTTCTTAACTCTTAGTATCTGTATTATCTTTTAGTCTACTTCTTGTCAAATTGAAAACATTGTACCAGTCACCCTCAGACTATTCAAAGGATACTGTAAATATTACTTGCATTCATGTAGAACATTATACTAATGAGTGAAGCAAGTGGAGGGAGGATGGGTAAAGAAGGGGATGAGAAGGAACTGATAACATATGAGAGAGAAAGGAAATTACAGTCTCTCAAAGATGCTTGTGTATGTTTGTATTGTCTGATTCTCAGGAGATCAAAATATCTATAATAAAATACCAAACACTGGGTTGTTACATTTGACCAAGGAGCTGGATAACACAAAAACACTGGAAAAATAACCCAAAACAATGACCAAAAAGGCTCAACAAACCTTTTAGGTTTTGTACAGTCACTCCCAGAGGAAATGTCATGGCCTGGGGCCAGGAGGGAAAAAACAAAACAAAACAAACAGTGGTCATTTAGTGATTGTATATTTTATAGCTCATGTTGATATATATTATAAAATTGCAATATTATATGATTTCTTTTGTTAAATCGTTTAAGCTGCTATTATAAAGTGCACTGATAATAATGTGGGGTACTGTGGAAGGTCAGACAAGGCATTGATAAAATACCAAGAAACATCAGTATAAGAGACACTAAACCAATAACAAAAATAAAAGAATCTATGAGTTTACTTCCATTTTAACAATATTTTTCTGTAAATGTCTGCCTTTAAAAATGTTTTAAAAACATAATTTTATATTAATATATACATTTTCCTTAAATATTTTTACACTGTAAATGAACAAACTGGTTGTGTATTGCTTTGGGCAGTCGACTCATTTTATTTTCGAAATTTTTATTCAGGATCATTTGCGCCCTCTGGTGGACAAAGGAACAATTGTATCTATACAAACCCCACAAAAACCACGGTAAGAAGTAGATCAGTTAGGGGGAAAATAACAATGCATAATGATATTTCATTTCCAAATGAATATTGAAAATTTTACACTGAAATTATTAACTGCACAAACTTTATTATCTCGCAATGCTCTTCCCATTAAGCCTGCTTTTCGTCGTCATGAAAATTATATTTAAAGAGGGGGTGAAATGCTATTTCATGCATACTGAGTTTTTTACACTGTTAAAGAGTTGGATTCCCATGCTAAACATGGACAAAGTTTCAAAAATTAAGTTTGTTCCAAAAATACTCCTTCTGGTTTGTCACACTCCCTCCACCTACAACTCTGCACCCTGCACCAAGACTCAAACCTTCAACCTTTGGGTTACAAGTCCAACTCTCTAACCATTAGGCCACATCTGCCCCTCTTATTTTGCTATACTCACTTACATACATTAATAAATAGTGTCCTGCATGTACTAGGAAAAAAATTTCACTTTCAAACTTTCATTTTTTTTCTTTCATTGGATTAACATTACAGCAGCTAGTAGCTAAATTAGGCGCGGTCACTTTAAGCGACTATGCATCCAATATAATGCACATAAAAAAAATTCTCAACTGTTTACTTGCATTTAAGACATAACCGACAGTTTTTTTGGACATACTATCCAAGATGGGTATTTTCACATATTTTTTATGTATTTGTCAGTACAAGAGCAAAAACAGACAAATTCTGTGTTCGATTGTTTTGAGTCGCCTCTCTCTGCGTGAGCTCTGAACACCAGAACACCGCGGTGCTGAAGTGGGCTCTTACACATCCTTTTCGGTTTGTTTAAACTGCAATTTGTTTGTTCGTTCAGGGGCAGGAGGAACTTGAAGGGGGGGTGAAATGCTATTTCATGCATACAGAGTTTTTTACACTGTTAAAGAGTTTGATTCCCATGCTAAACATGGACAAGGTTTCAAAAATTAAGTTATATGTTTGAAGGAGTATTTCTGTTCCAAAAATACTCCTTCCTGTTTGTCACAAGTTTCGGAAAGTTTTTTTCGAGTATGGCTCTGTGTGACGTTAGATGGAGCGGAATTTCCTTATATGGGTCCTAAGGCACTTCTGCCGGAAGAGCGCACGCTCCTGTATAGCAGAGCACTGAGAGCACAACAGACTTCACTGATCAGAGCGAGAGCGTCGCGAAAAGTCACAAAAGGAGTGTGTTTTTGGTTGCCAGGGCAAGACAACCCTGCATAGATTACCAAAAAAAAAAACAGCATTAAGGGACCAGTGGATGGAGTTTATTTTTACAGAGCATCAACGGAGTTGTGCAAGTGTTTTTGTTTGTTCCCTGCATTTCGAAGATGCTTGTTTTACAAACAAGGCCCAGTTTGACGACGGATTTGCACATTGTTTATTTCTTAAGGATAATGCAGTCGCAACGAAAAAGGGTCACGATCGTGTTTTGGAACCGCAGGCGGTGAGTAAAACTGCTTCAAATATCTCTGTGTTGTTAACTTAGATATCGGTGCATAAGCACATCAAGTAAACAACATGCGATGTTGTCATCAAACTGCACTTTCCACATGTACAGCAAAAAAAAAAAAGACGACATAAAGTGGAACTTAGTCATTTTCCAAAACCGCTAAGCAAATATATACAGTTTCAGTACATACCACATAGAGACGTCGTTGCTGCTGCTGCTTTCGTTCAGTTTCAGCCTCGGGATCTGATTCTGGATCATAAATAAACGGCTGAATCCGACTGTTAGCCATGGTTTGTTTTGGATGTGTTTTCCCTCACGGTAATGTCACAGCTTCCAAACGCTCTCAACGCTAAAGCCTATGCACGCTCGTGATTCTTTAGCTCCACCCACATGTCACGCCTCCAGGCGTTCGTGTTTTTCCGGGAAAAATCGGAAATCGGTACAGACTATCTTTCTCTTATTAATATAATAAAACTAAAGACTTCTTGGAGTTATGAAGGATGTAGTACTACTCTATAGGTACTCAAGATTAACAGGAGATTGAGTGAAAACGAGCATTTCACCCCCCCCCCCCAAACCAAGAAAGAAAAAGATTTAGGCCTATGTCACTGAAACTAATGATCATTTTAACGGCCTTTGTTTCTGCATCTTACATTAGAAAGCATAGGTGAGACCATGGCTGGATGTAACACTTCTTGTTTGAGCATCAGTAACTCAGTGGCTGTCTCAAATTTCAAGTTCTGTTTTCAGATTTTTTTTTAGACATGGTAGCCACATTTGTCTACAACAATTACCCCAAACCACCAAAAGGGCAAAGGTCGCGAGAGCAACAGGAGATTTGAAATGATGGATTTGCTGAATGTTAGTTCACTCAGATCTAAATAAACAAATTAGAAAATCGGCGGTGGGTCAAACAAAGTGCAGGGCACAAAATCGCCTTTTTCTAAAAGTTGCTACGCCCCTGGTGAAAATGTTGTTAATGAAATTACGAATATGCGATGTTGCAGTTACGTTTCCATTTTATTTCCATAAGTCATGAAATTACCAATATATTATGAATAGCTTTCGTATCTAGAACGTCAATTGGTAATGTTACAACTTCAGGAGGACGTACTGAAGATGTTGTGAGTTGGTAATTTGATGATAATGAAATTATGGACATGCAACGTGATAGTTACATTGTCAATTGATAAGTCATGAAATTACCATAAAGTACCAAAACATTACGTAACTTTTAAGTTGTGTGTTAGCAGGGAAGAGAGCACCCTTTAAAATCACAAAAAAGCTGTCCCTCATTTCAGTTTATCGCAATCTCACAAAGTTCCCATATAATCAGTTCAGCTCTCTATATGGCACAAAGAATCTTTTATTTACATTAGTCTTTCTTATAATGATATAATTTACAAGCTTGCATAACTCAGCTCTTAACAAACACTGGCACTGGCACTTTGAGCGGTGAGTGGATTCTAACTTAAACACCTCTAATTGGCCATTGAAAGTTGTGACATTTGCCAAGTATGGTAACCCATGGGGGGGGGGGGGGGGGGGGGTAACAATAGACATATAAAATAAATATATGGCTCATTGGCCGCTGTGGGTTGTTACTGCAATAGGCTACATCAATGAGTTCACAATATTGGTCTGGGCTAGACTGATCTTTAAACAAATACAAGTAAACAGACATTTCTGAACAAAGAATCACAATCACATTTAGAATGGTTTTTATGTTTATAACCACTGTTGGGAACGTTACTTTAAAAAAGTAGTTAGTTATAGTTACTCACTTCTTGTTCCAAAAAGTAACTGAGTTAGTAACTGAATTACTCTATAATAAAAGTAACTCATAACCAGGGAAAGTAACTATTTGTGTTACTGTAAAAAAAAAAAAAAAAAGTTTCTATATGTTAAATATAAAGCTGTTGCGTGCGTGCGTGCGTGCGTGTGTTGTTTTGCGCCGCTGGCGTAAAAACACTGGCTCTTATTGGCTACCATGAAACACATGACTCTGTCTTAGCCAATCATAATCGCTTATCTCGTTATTAACCCACCTCCTCACTCGCTGTGTGAGCCAGGGGTGCGTTCGGATTACATACACTAGTTTATTAAATCACTGCATAGTAACGCACTGAATTTTACGTCCAGTAATGTTAACGACGGGAAAAGTAATTAGTTAGATTTAATTAGTTAGATTACCGCGTTACTGAAAAAATAACGTCGTTACCTAACGTTATTCCAAACACTGTTTATAACAGGTTATCACAATATGTTAAGGGGTGTAACATTTCCATCACACGCTTGAGGTATTCGGCCACGACTGAGCTTTGCCAAAACCTTGAAGATTCTGAGGCAGATGAGACTTAAATTTATTTACTTAGCCTTATTTATTTACTTAGCCTTATTTACTCACCAAACAATATGTCTGCTAGAAATCCGACACAGCTCACCATCCAAATAACAGGATTCCTCCAGTAAAGCAGGGAGGTGGTATTATTGTCCCTCAAAAGCTAAAAGAGCTATTTATATGTTGTGTTTCTGTGACTGTCCAAAGCATGTGAATATGAGGCATGTGATTAGATGATAAGTGTCTAGTCATAACATTCAGTGTCATTTTACATTGTATAATTTTGACACCAAAATGCGAGGTTAGAAATGCGAAAGCTGCACTAACCCAGGGTTTCATAACCCTGTTTAGAAAGTGTTTCTAACCCAGTGTAAAACGTTCCTTTTGCCAGGGTTAAAAGCAAGGAGTGATACAAACGTTCAAACATTTGGCCTTATGTAATAACAAGAATATTGCACTGCTGGAAAAGGCTTTCAGCCAATCAGATTCAAGCACCAAAAATAACTGTTTCATATATATTGAACTGAACCCACAACCGTATGCACTGATAAACTGCTCGACAACTGAGCCACGGGAACACCTGTATTGTAACTAAACCTATAAATGTCGAATAATCAAGCCTCAAATGGGATGGTTGGACAAATTTGAATTGACTGACGAGAAAAAAAAATAACGATCTTTGGGAAAATATTTAACCGTGTAGCAGACATGTTATAAATAAATAAATACTATAAAACTTTAGTTTAATAAATTTGAATAAAACCTTTTAAGTCACGGGGTTAAACTTAATTTCAGAATTCGCATCTATGTAGTTAACAGAACTGGAAAACATGACATTACGATTAGCATCCTAAAAAAAATCGTCGAAAGTTGTCGTTTGTTGTTGCTTTAAAAGAAATCTACATCACATCACTTCCGCGTTCTTCTGCTGTATTAGTCAGACTGTCATCACATTCAGGCGGGAGATTCGGAAATACAGAAGCTCTTTCGGTTTGAGTAGCCTACTCTCCAGTACAGAAATATTCAAATTATTCCAGATTTCTTTGCCGGTTACAGGTATGCATGAGTCAAATATGAAACTGTTGCATTTGTGGTCTATTCCGTTGGGCACAAGTGTGAGACATTGCTTTATAATTATTTATTTGACACAGAACTGTAGCATTATTATTAATCTGCATGCTGTTGTAAAGTCGCTGAAATTATTTTATGTGGCACTACAGAACGGATTAATGGAGCCGCTGGACTTTGTAACGAGATCCACTGAAGAGTTGCTGTTTTTTCTCCACCGAAAAAAGACGGAGATTTCGTGCATCGAGCAACCGCACAGATTCCTCACTCAGCTGCGCGATCACGACCTGGTTCCGGAGAAACTCTTTGAAGTAGAAACACAACCACATTACATGCATTCTCTCTCTCTCTCTCTCTCTCTCTCTCTCTCTCTCTCTCTCTCTCTCTCTCTCTCTCTCTCTCTCTCTCTCTAATTCAATTCATTCTATTTTTTATTGGCATGACAATTGTTACTATATATATATATATATATATATATATATATATATATATATATATATATATATGTGTGTGTGTATATGTATATGTATATATATATATATATATATATATATATATATATATATATATATATATATATATATGCATGTATATCTGTGAAGGTAAAGCTGAATTTTCATCATCATTACTTCAGTCTTCAATGTCACATGATCCTTCAGAAATCATTCTAATATGCTGAGCTGATTTGCTGCTTAAGAAACATTTATTTTTATTATCAAAGTTGAAAACAGATGCTGTTTAATATTTTTGTGGAAGAAGTAGTACCTTTTTTGATGAATAGAAAGTTAAAAAAAAAATAAAAAATTGTCGTTGTCTGTAGAATGTGAAAAAGAAGCGTTCTCGTGAGCAGAAGGAGAAGATTGTCTATGAGGTTCTGGACTGGGTGGAGAAAAATAAACCACAGTACATACATCAGTTCTGGCGCTGTGTGTTTGAAGACCATATCTTGAAGTTCTACCCGCCACTATGCATGCTTAGAACAAAACTGCTGGACGGTCGGTGGTTTTCACTATTATCAGCTTTATCACCAAGGCTCATACTGCATTACTATGCTATGATGGAGCAAGAGTGCATTCATATATATATATATATATATATATATATATATATATATATATATATATATATATATATATATATATATACAGTATTGTTTTTTTCTTTGTTCCAGGCACTTTCAAATTTGATGAGAAACATCCAGATGTTGAGACACCAGAAGAGGAGGAAGAGAGTAAAGGAAAGGCAGAGAAAGGGAAGGAGAAGAACTACAAAAGAAAGAGAAGTAGTGAGGATAATGATGATCCTGATCCTTCCTCTGCTTCCACACCCAGTCGGAAGAAACCAGGCAAAAAACCCTCATTCTGTGAGTCCCTGAACTACAGCAGGTTTAAGTTCTCATCAGGGATACAGTTAAATAAAAACTAAAACCATAATTTTTTTCACAATAAAATAAACCTTAACTTAAATAATATAAAATATAAAAAATATTTTAAGATAGTTGCAGTGGTAACATTTATTGTTTTAGTTTAGTTCTACTTGATGTATAAAACGGCTGAAACTGAAATAACATTTAAAGGAAAAGTTTGGCCAGAATTGTCAGACATTTTTCTCACTTTCAGGCAATAAAGAATGTAGATGAGTTTACTTCTTCATCAGAACAGATTTGGAGAAATGTATCATTACATCACTTGCTCACCAGTGGATCCTCTGTAGTGAATGGGTGCCGTCAGAATGAGAGTCCAAACAGCCGATTAATGCTTGATCTGTGCATATTTTTCTCCTGATTTAGACTAGATGACTTTTCACTGGAGAAAGCAATATTACAGAGAGAGGACTTTTACAAAATACAAAAAAAAAAAAAAAAGATTTCTACATATTTGTTAAGACTATAGTAGTATCTATAGTGATACTAAAATAACCCTGTTTCCTGGTGCCTGATGTCCTGTTCCTGTATTTTCACTCTCTCCTGACCGGTGTTTTCTCTCTTTCTCAGCGTCTCTTGTGAAGAAAGGAGACAAGCAGGAGATTTGGAAGTGGCCTATTTATAAAACTCAGCTGCCTGTAACCTGTGGGGATAAAGAAGGCACTCTCTTTCGGGACAAATTGTCCAGAGGTTCGCCATCATTGAGTTTTTCTTCTAATTTCTCTTAATTTTATAAGAGTGAGTGTTTATAATATTTGCTGAATGCATCCTATCCTTGTCTCCTGTAGGGGAAAAGTGTATTTTGTCTCAAGAACGCTGGTTCACCCCAAATGATTTTGAAAAGTTTGCGGGGAAGGAAAAGTTCAAAAACTGGAAACTCAGCATCTGCTGCAGAAACACACCACTTAAGAAACTCATTGAGGTAAATAATTATATATGTGTGTGTATACATATATATATATATATATATATATATATATATATATAAACTCTACATATACAGTATATATATATATTAGGGGTGTCTCCGACTAAGGATTTTCATAGACGAATCATATGTTTGGGGGCGGGGCAAAATACATTGAGTCAAATGAGACATTCGACAGCCACAATTACTGATGTTAACACACAGGGAAAATGTGTAACAAATGCCTCGCAGATGCAAACGTGGTAAATAATGTTTTTGTGTTTTGATTAAAAGATAGTTAACACTAAACATCAGCGAAACCCTAACAATTCACAATTTTTACAGTAGTTATTAATGTTCTGCATTTCTGTTTTGAGCTGTGCGTGCTTAAGATGACCAGTAGAGTGAGCATTTGATAGCACGTTTTTAATCAGTGTTAAACTCATAATTTCATGTAGAATACGCTTCGTTATTTATACAACATAACGTTAATATTAGGACTTATAGGCTATCTGCAAAAAGAGCCCGAATGCAAATGAATGTATCTGCGCGGCTCTGAATGAACTCATTTTGTGGCTGCGTTCTTCACGAGCATATTTTTTATTAACCCTTTATTTTTTTTACAACGTATGATATACATTTTTATTTACATTATATACAGCAATTCATATAAATGTATGATCACTCCTTTTCTCAATTTTGTCAGGAGGAGCATCTACAGTGTCCACCGATGGAGATAAAAAAGACAACATGTGTGCAAAAAGTACTTTGTCTCTTTATGTGCAATGTCAGGTTTTGTTTTTCCTATGTTTTTCATGTGACATTTATTAAAAGACTTTATTTATTCCTGCAGGACATGAAGAAGTTGTTTCCTGTCAGCTCATCTGAGAGCTCCAGTGAAGGTGAGTAATGATCATCCAGGGTCATTAACATGCTCTCTGCTGTCTGTCTGAACGCAGCAGTGTTTTATTTCTCAAGACTCAGAAAAAAGCGCAGGTTCGGTGGAAGAAAGTGATGCTGAAGATTTCCAGGAACAGGGAGGGAGAGAAGAAGGAACAGAGTTTAGAGGGAGAGTTGAAGAGGAAGAAGACAGGGCAGATCTGTCTGTTTTCCAGGCTCCTTTTTTACCAATCACCTGTGTTTCACTTACTGGGACTTTATACAAATACAGGTTTGCAACAGGTATGCTATTGCACTGATTTGTGTGTAGAATTCGATATGCCGTTTGTTTTGGCTGTGTTGAAGGTATGAGTGAAAAATGTTCAGGTTTATGTTCTGTTGTAGGGATATTTGGGAAGTGTATACGCACTGAGGAAAGATGGTTCACTCCGGAGGAATTTGTAAAGCAGGAACCGACTCTCACAGATGGACACTGGAAGAAAGATATACTGTGCCATGGAAAAACGCTCAACTTTTTAATCAAGGTAGGTGAGAACATACAGGTGCATCTCAATAAATTAGAATGTGGTGGAAAAGTTCATTTATTTCAGTAATTCAACTCAAAATTGTGAAACTTGTGTATTAAATAAATTAAATGCACACAGACTGTTTAAGTTTAAGTCTTTTGTTCTTTTAATTGTGATGATTTTGGCTATCTCAACGATATAGAATATGGTGACATGCCAATCAGCTAATCAACTCAAATCACCTGCAAAGTTCTTTTTCTAACTTCGCTCGGTGTTTCACTATGGGAATCGCTTTGGGCGTGACCAACTACGGAAGCTCCTATGCCACCACGTCTGTCTTTGACAGACAGGTCGACCTGAGATCAGGCTCCGCCCCCACCTATATTACTCAGGTAATATAGACCCCTACGAAGTCATTCTCGCTTTCTTCCCGTGAGGGACTACAAGCTCTCTCAGCAAGTCCGAACTTTTCGCTGATTTCGCTTAACTGTTCAACTGGCGGGCCGTCATTGGAGTACGCTACCGAACGCGACATCAGTGGATTGGATTGGTACTGTGTTGAGTGTCACACCGAATAGTGTCCGCGTCAAGGCGAGCTATTCTGTTCAGATTATCGCGTGTTATCACGACGATAGGATTTTCAGTGGTGTCAAGCCACCATAGGCTTTACGCGTCAGGGCGAGCCGCGAAAAGGGCTAACTACCCTGTGAACCATTAATCGGACTAACGTGTTACGACGAGTCTTCGAATCTCTCTTTCTCTCTCCAGCCGTCATGTCGACAGTCATTACCCCCGCCAAAGGGAATGAGTCGAAGAAGGAACCCGCACCCCGCCCGTGACCATCATCATGTGGAGCAACCGTCTCGGGCAGGGATCCCCATCCCATGTGCATTGTGTGCATGGGCGCCAAGCACGCTCAAACGTCGCTTGCGGACCCACAAACGTGCGTTCACTGTGCGTCATTGCCGGTTAAAATTTTGGAGAGAAGGCTGAGAGTGGCGGTGGCTAGTCAGCAGGACCCATGTCTGGCTGGAGCCATCGCGAAAACTAAGGCTAACGATCATCAGCGAGCTACTACGACGAGCTGGGCTGAGATGATGGAAGCCGAATCCCCGGATATGCCTCCTCTGTTCGATGGCCTTCTCGCACACGAGGATGAGGAGCCGGGAGACGAGGACGCAGAGGGCGATGCTAACTCTGACCTCATCGACTTGGACATGGACGAAGAGGAGGAGGAAGACAACTCTCTCTTCCCTGTCCAGCAGTCTAGACCTCCTAGCGCGACTGACACTGGCTCGCAGGCAGACAGTAACCTGCACGAGGTATGCAAGCGAGCCGCGGCAAAACTGGGCCTAGCGTGGCCCGCAGCCCAGGATTCAGAGGGAGCAGAGAGGGACCTTTATGATGGGAAAAGGCTACCGCCTGCTCAAACCACAACGAGACAACTCCTACCCGCTGTGCCGGCGTGCATGAAGGAGATGTCCCGCCATTGGGGTAGCCCCTTTAAGAGCAAGCTCCCGACCAAGGGATGCTCTAAACTTGAAATCCAAGGAATGGGAGAGCTGGGGCTGGCCGGACCCCCAGCGATAGAGTCTTCAGTGGCCTATCACCTCCATCCATATCGTCGATCTATTTCTGCCTCTTCCCAAATTTCGCTGCCGAACAAGATGGAGCGCCTGACCGCGTCCATCTATCAGAGGATGTACAAGTATGCGGCGCAGTCAGTGTGCTCGCTGAACGCGGTGACTTTACTGTCAGCGTACCAGGCGGAGATTTTGGAGGAGATGGGGCGACAATTAGATACAGGAGTGCCGAACCCAGCTCTCTGGGACGAGATATGTGTGGTAAACGACCTAATTCTCCGCTCTTCTCGTGGCGCGGTTCAGGGTTGCGGCCGTGTTATGGGCTTGGCCGTTTCAGGTGAGAGAGCGTTATGGCTGAACCTGTCTGGTTTAGGCGACGCTCAAAAAGCTGAGGTGATGGACGCTGCGTTCGACCCAACTAAGGGCCTTTTCGGACCAGCTCTCGAGAAAATGAGAGAAACCAGCACCCTCAGGAAACAGGAGGACGAGGCTTTTAACCTCTGTTTACCGCGCAAGCAAACACCGCGACCACCCTCTCAGCCAGCACGGCAAGGTTTTGCAGCAGCCGCTGCGGCGAGAGGAAGGCAGACGGGAGCTAGGAGTGTGAGACCGCCTCCCAGCGGACAGCAAGTGGGCTATCGTCCGAGATCTGTTGGCTCCGGACCCGGGGGGAAACATTCATTTGCGGCCGCGGCGGCGAGAAACCGCCCACCCCACCCCGAGGATCGGAAGAAGAAGCGTGCGACCTGACACGCGAATGTTCCCCGTCACTTCTCTCTCCGCCCGCAAAGAGAAAGAGGGGGTCCAGCCCTGTTGTTCTCAGTTCAGTAAGGGCTCCAGCTATAAGCAATCAAGTTCAAAATGTTCTCAAGTGTCACCAAGCACTTACACTGGGTTTTCAAACGCCCATCAGTTCAGGGGAATGTTTAATAAAAAATGCATTATCGCATCCAGGCCACAGGCTGAGGGCGACGTGCTCCCCCAACTCATTAAACACAATAAATGTTTCACTATCGCAGCCAGGCAGACAGCCGAGGGCGATAGATTGCAAAAAAATCCAAACATTGAGATGTGTATCCCTAGCCTCTCCGCTGGAGGGAGCGCGCGCACCTCCAGAAGGGGTCAGCGCGGAGACGGTAATGACGTCATCAAAACGCGCCGGCATTGGGGAAGTATACAGGGGACCTCTCTCGGCTCGCATACTCAGTTGGCGCGCATGCGCAGCTCATCCGTGGGTTGTAAACACGATTTCACGGGGATACAGGCTTCAATTTGCCATGAAACCACCCAGATTCAATGGTATAATAGCCTCAGCGGCCGAGGGAGAGTCAGCTCGCGTCCTGACGGCCGAGATAGACTGTCTTTTAGAAAAACGAGCCATCAGAGTAGTGCCAAAGGAAGTGAGCTGTCAGGGCTTTTATTCCCGTTACTTTGTGATCCCAAAGAAGGGGAGCATATCGCTGCGTCCAATTCTAGATCTCCGTGTGTTAAACAAGCACCTACGGAAATATTCATTCAAAATGTTGACACACAAGACACTTTGTCGATCCATCCGCCAGAACGACTGGTTTGTGACGATCGATCTGTCAGACGCGTATTTTCACATAGATATTTACCCGTCTCACAGGAAGTATCTCAGGTTTGCTTTTCGAGGCACTGCTTACGAATTTCAGACAATGCCCTTTGGTCTGTGTCTAGCACCAAGAGTATTCAGCAAATGTGCGGAAGCAGCACTTTTCCCATTGAGAAACAGGGGGATAAGAATACTGTCATACATAGACGATTATCTGATTTGCGCCTCGTCGAAAGAGCAAGCAATCAAAGACAAAGATATTGTGTTATTGCATCTCGACAGCTTGGGATTCAGAATAAACATGGAAAAGAGCCGCTTAGAGCCAGCTCAGCACGCAGAATATCTGGGGCTCAGTATAAACTCCCTCTCTTATCGAGTCACTCTGACAGAGAGGAGGATCACGTCATTCACTCAGTGTCTCTCCCGTTTTCAGACGGGGAAAGTTGTCCCGTTCAGACTGTGCCTGCGAATGCTGGGCTTAATGGCTTCAGTGATATCTGTAGTACGACTGGGACTACTAATAATGAGAGACTTTCAGCGCTGGGTCGCGCATCTGCGTCTGTGTTCTCGGCGTCATCTCAACCGACAGGTGAGAGTGACGTATGCGTGCGTCAGAGCGCTCAGACATTGGAAAAGCCCCGCGACCCTCAGATCGGGGATTCCCCTGGGGGCAGTGTCGTCGAGAGTCACTATGACGACGGACGCATCATTAAAGGGCTGGGGAGCGACTCTAATGGGCAGAACTGTGAACGGCGTTTGGCCCCCTCAGCTAATTCACAAACACATAAATTACTTGGAATTGTTGGCAGTGTTTCTAGCGCTGAAACATTTTCTGAGCTTCATCAGGGGTCAGCATGTTTTAGTGAAAACAGACAATTCCACAGTGGTTGCTTATATCAACCGACAGGGAGGCACACGCTCTCTTCAGCTGCACCAGCTGGCAAAAGAGCTGATTGTGTGGTGCGACATAAGTCTTTTATCCATCAGGGCAACCCATGTTCCAGGGATATTGAACAGGGGGGCAGACTTGTTGTCCAGAGGAAATCCCCTGTACGGAGAGTGGAAGCTTCATCCCCAGGTGGTGAAGCAGATATGGCAGAGATACGGCCAGGCGGTCGTAGATCTCTTCGCCTCGCAGGAAAACGCCCAATGTCCTCTGTACTTCTCTCTGGCAGACGGAAATGCACCATTGGGTGTGGATGCTTTAGCCCACCAATGGCCAAATGTCCTGCTGTATGCATTTCCCCCTCAGAGCCTGATTTCACCCACTCTAGCCAGGGTGAGGGAAATGGGATTGTCGCTGATACTGATAGCCCCACGTTGGCCTTCCAGACCTTGGGTGGCCGAGATTGTTCAACTACAATCGGGTCAGCCGTGGCCCCTCCCTCCCCGGAGGGACCTCCTGTCACAAGCGGGGGGGGGGGAAATCTACCATCCTCACCCAGACAGGATAGCTCTCTGGGCCTGGCCCGTGAAAGGTGGAATTTAAGTGCAGCAGGTCTGCCCCCATCGGTCATACACACTATACAGAGTGCAAGAGCCTCTTCCACTCGTTCACTGTATAGTAATAAATGGCGAGTCTTTGATGAATGGTGTGGACGGATTCATATTGTCCCTTTTCAATGTTAAGTGAGGGACATTTTATGTTTCCTGCAGGATCTGCTAGATAAAGGGAAAGCTTTTTCTACGATAAAGGTATACTTAGCGGCTATATCTGCTTGTCATGTGGGTTTTGGTGACAAGACAGCAGGTCAGCACCCTTTAATAAGTCGATTTATGAAGGGGGCACGACGTAAGAGGCCAGGGGCCAGGCGAATGGTCCCATTGTGGGATTTGTCTACAGTCTTAGAGGCCCTTTCTCAACACCCTTTTGAGCCATTGGAAGCTATAGGGTTAAAGTTTCTCTCGCTCAAGACAGCACTACTGTTAGCGCTGGTGTCAGCTAAGAGGGTGAGTGACTTACAGGCACTGTCGGTTAGCCCATCTTGTCTGCAGTTTTCTGCAGGGTTTACAAGGGTTTCCTTTCGCCCTAACCCGGCTTTCGTACCTAAAGTAGTGGATTCGTCATATAGATGTCAAACTACAGATCTTGCAGCTTTTCACCCTCCTCCGTTCTCTTCTCCAGAGGAGAGGAGGTTGAATGCCTTGTGTCCTGTACGAGCACTTCGTGTGTACGTAGAAAGGACAGCAGGTTTCAGGAAAAATGACCAACTGTTCGTGTCATGGGCTACTCCCATGAAGGGTGGAGAAGCTCATAGTACAAGTTACTTGAAGTCCAGTGTTAAGTTTCCACAGTCTGTGATGATTTGGGGTGCAATGTCATCTGCTGGTGTTGGTCCATTATGTTTTTTGAAAACCAACGTCACTGCACCCGTTAACGAAGAAAGTTTGGAGCACTTCATGCTTCTTTCTGCTTTCATGTTCCAGCAAATGTTTCATGTTTTGCTCTTATGAAGTATTCTAATGTGTTGAGTGAATTGGTGGGTTTTTGTTAAATTTGTGCCAAAATCATCACAGTTAAAAGAATCAAAGACTTAAACTACTTCAGTCTGTGTGCATTGAATTTATTTAATGTACGAGTTTTACAATCTGAGTTAAATTACTGAAATAAATGAACTTTTCCATGACATTCTAATTTATTGAGATGCACCCGTAGTATGTTGGAAAAAATGGGTGAAAATGTAGTATTGTTTATTGAAAAAAAGAAAAATCTTATTTATTTGTTTGTTTATTGTCGTTTTTAGAAAAAAATCCTGTGCATACATTTACCTCTGTGTGAATGTCAGAATTGCACCATTAAAAAGGAAGACCTGGTAAGAAACATGTCTACCTGATATGTTTAATAATAGTCTGAAAAATGTATGATATTAACTTGATACTGATACTTACTTTCTGATACTAACTTTCTTAGTTCTTAACAGCAGCCTCTTACTAGTGTATATCTTTAGTTGTGTATATACAGTCAGGTCCATAAATATTGGGACATCGACACAATTCTAATCTTTTTGGCTCTATACACCACCACAATGGATTTGAAATGATGGCCAATGGCCAAGTCAATCACCTGACCTAAATCCGATTGATCATGCATTTCACTTGCTGAAGACAAAACTGAAGGGAAAATGCCCCAAGAACAAGCAGGAACTGAAGACAGTTGCAGTAGAGGCCTGTCAGAGCATCACCAGGGATGAAACCCAGCGTACGCTGATGTCTAATTGATCTCCAGACTTCAGGCTGTAATTGACTGCAAAGGATTTGCAACCAAGTATTAAAAAATGAAAGTTTGATTTATGATTGTTAATCTGTCCCATTACTTTTGGTCCCTTAAAAAGTGGGATGTACATATACAAACTGTTGTAATTCCTACACCGTTCACCTGGTTTGTATGTAAATACCCTCAAATTAAAGCTGAAAGTCTGCAGTTAAAGCACATCTTGTTTGTTTCATTTCAAATCCATTGTGGTGGTGTATAGAGCCAAAAAGATTAGAATTGTGTCGATGTCCCAATATTTATGGACCTGACTGTATATGTATATATATATATATATATATATATATATATATATATAATTTTTAGCTTAAAAGCTAAGATTATTTAGATTACTTTTTTTTTTGCATTGTGACATTAGTTTAATGACAATTAACTAAATTCACCAATTTACCATTTGCCACAAAAAAAAAAATATATATATATTATTCTCATTGTTGTAATTTGAAAAAAAGATCATTTATTTTTATTATAATCATTTGAACTCATGTAAGTATTAATGGATCGTAGTAATATTTGAAGCACTTTATTCAGATTAAAATAAAAAAGGAATACAGCGGAAAAAATACTGTATTATAGTGATTAGACTCTAAAACATGTTGGCCGCATTCACACTGCATGGTTCAAGTGACCTAATTCCGTTTTTTCCTGTTATGTGGCATTGATCTGATATGGTCCACAAATGTGTAAGTGGGAAAAAAGCACATTAGGGCTGGTTTGATAACACTTTTTTAGAACTGATCCTGATCCGATACTCCGATAGAAATCTGAGTATCGGCCAAAATGGATTCTAATCTGATACCAGCGCAGTTTTTTTAATAAAAATTTTTTACAATCACTGTAGAATTACTATAATTTAATGTTTTGACCTGATCATCACTTTTTTGTGTGTTAAACACAATCTAACACATAAAGACAACTTCATTGTAAAGAAAAACAACAAATTAATAAATATATAAACATAATCTATGATAAAAAATACTACTATAAACTAGGTTTAGTGAATAGTACAGAAGCAAAGGCTACTCTAGAGTAGAGTCATGTGTGCACAATAATTTTATAAAATGTAAATATTTAGAGAAAAACATTCAGTGGGGAACAAATTAAAGTGAATAAGTGTAGGGCTAAATCTGGTAAAATGTTATACATTGCTCTTCGTATTGCTGTAAAAAACATTGATGAAAAACAAGTAGTGACTGGCTGGATTGATTTGCCGGGGACGGACGAACTCGCTGCCAGCCTCCCACGATGTGGAGGGACGGCTGCCATCCGTGAGGGAGCGGAGGAGTCGGCACCGTTCGCCAGGGGGCCGGAGCCTGCTTACATCCGCCTGAATGGGGAGGAGCAGGGAACGGGGGACTCCTGCCGGCTGCCGAAACGCGGAGGAGCCGTCGCCGACCACCGGGCGGCGGAGGAGTGTCGTGCCGTCCACCGAGGGCCGTCCAGTGTCACCACCAGGCACCGCGGAGGAGATCACCCAGCTGGTGGAGGGCCGAGCGGCAGTGCGTCTGGGAACCGGAACAATTATTATTTTCTTTTTTTCTCCTCTCTCCATTCTCTCGTCTCTGTCGATCCTCATCATTCCATCTCCGTTTTTCTCGCCTCGTCTGTCTGTCCGGGGAGGGGGGTCACCTCTTGCCCTCGTAGCTCACTGACATCACACGTTTACAATCAGAGTTTGCAGATGTGTTTTCACCCCTGTCTGGTCGTACTAATCTCATTCAGCACCAGGAGGAAAGGTATCTGTGCTTCCACTTTTGTCATGGGCAGGTGCGTCCCCAAATTGATACGACAGCCCCTCGCGGATGACTGTAATGCACAAATAAAAATCAAACAAAAAAATAAAGCCCAGGCCAGGTCCTCTCTTGTCCTTCACTTTCGTCACTGTCGTCACTGGGGGTGATGTTAGCGCAGTGGATAAGACACATGCCTTTGGTGCGAGAGACCCGGGTTCGAATCCACTGTGAGACACCAATTTGTCTCTGAGCAAGACACTTAACCCCTAGTTGCTTCAGAGGCGTGCTCCTCTTTTCGGCACCACTTCCAATCTCCTCCGTGGGACTCAGGACCGGTGAGTGGAGCAGGTGTCGCTCATTTCCCAATCACTTCACCGGCCTCGTTCCGCTCCCATGGTTCTCGGCCCTGCCCCACTAGTCACGGGTACATTTTGATGTTTAGTGTATTATATATGTGTGATAGTTTATTGAGCCTTTTCTTTTAACAGTTTTAGATTTCAGCTACTGTGTGCATGAAGAGCAATTCATAGTGCTCTCTTCTACATGATCTAACAGACATCTGGTAGAAAGGAACGTGATTTAGAAATAGCACTCCAGTAAGAAAACCAACTATGTATTGGACCCGGAAATAATGTCTCTTTCTCTATATATATACTTTATATAAAGTATATTATTATGTAAAGTATAATATTATACACTATAATATAATACAATATCGTATTGTATTATAGTTATTATTATATCCAAGTTGTCTGTCTGGAACGCAGCTATGTTAACATCAATAAACGATCGTGTACTACAATTAAGAGCCGTTCGATAAGGTGACATTTCAGTACTTGAAAAAGTGCTTTTTTGTGCCTTTTGTGAGGCTTTACAATAACACAAAATAGTATATCTTAGGGCTGCACGATATTGGGAAAAAATGACATTGCAATATTAAATTTTTCTGCGATATAAATTGCGATATGAAATCTAATCAATTTTTTATTTAAATAACGATTTAAACATCGACACCATCGTGTCAATTGATTAATATGCGCAAGGGAGAGAGCAAGACAGCGCTCATGTTGTTTGAAGATGGTGAGCATGCCGCGTGTTCTCTCTCGCTCTCTCTCTCTCTCTCTCTCTCTCTCTCTATTGCTTGCGCCCTCTCTCTCGCGCGCTCTCTCTTGCGCACCCTCTCTCTCTCTCTCTTTCTCACGTTCAGCGCGCTCTCTCTCTATCTCTCTCAAATGGCCCGTACAGTTAATGAATAACGGATCAACTATGACAGCCTACATCGCACATCCTGCGATGTGACTATAGTGGATTCATACATCGTGCAGCCCTAGTATACATCACACAATATCAGATTTGTGATGCAGAAAATGGCAGAATTGGAGTGAAACCGGTACTGAATATCAGATCAGCGCAACCCTAAAACACATATTCTCAGATCGGGCCTCATTCCTATGAGGAAATAATCAGGATAAGAATCAATTACGTGCACCTGCTGTGTAAAGCTGGGTATACACCAAAATATTTTTTACATCTTATAAGATTGTCAAAATGTGATAGACCACAAAGATGAGGATAAAATATATTTAACCGTTTTGCTCCTATAGTGTGTGGTGTGCCACAATGTGACAAAGACAGCACACCACACACAAACAGATTTTCGACCAGACTCAACCGTGAACACAGGAAATCTCGCAAAATCTTGTGAGACTTTAGAATAAGCATTCTGGACGATATGCAGGAAGAAATTGCAATGATAGTGCTTGGAATGATTTTCACACAAAATTTAAGGGGAAAAAAATAAAAGGGTTTGGGTGAAGTCATGGAGACGGCAGGGACATGGTCTGTACAAATTACAGAGTGAGCTAGATGTGAGCAATGGTCACAAAATCACACAGATATGTTTTATATATATATATATATATATATATATATATATATATATATATATATATATATAATTGTTGTTCTCAGTTCTCTCTTGGAAAAGAGATCTTATTCTCTTTGGAATTTTTTTATTAAATAAACTTTAAATAATTTTTATCAGATCTTACATCACTCTTTAAGAATGTGATCATTCACTTTCTGATTGGATATCATTTCATTTCACGTGATAATCTCCAGAGGGTGCATGTATCTGTCCTCGGAGTTCCCCCCACACATCAGGATTTCAGATATTAAACATATTGAACATTTATGATTCGCAATCGGATAAGATAATCTGTAGAACCATCAAGATAATTGATATTTGTCGGAAGGGGGGAAATCAACCCAACATCAGCCCAATTATCTTTTGGTGTGTATCCAGGATAAGCGGACAGATTGTAATCAGTGATGAACACATTCGTTTTAACCTCAGTTCCCTGAGATAAGGGAATGAGTCTTGTGTTTACCACAGAATGGTGAAACTCCTGTTTAATGGTCATGAAAATAATGGTCACATTAAAATAAAATAAAAATCTTGGACACCTTATAGTAAAGTGTAAAAATGTAAACTCCATAATCATCGGGAAGAAGGAGGCGGGAACCGGCGGACAATCCAAAATGAAACTTTAATAATCACAAATATACAAAACAAAATAAAAACCAAAACATAAAATATGGCCCAGGCCTGGTCCTCTCTCATCCTTCACTATCGTCGCTCCAGTTTTATATCCTTCCATCTCCTACGTGGGACTCGAGACCGGCGGTGGGGCGCAGGTGTCACTGATTTCCCAATCATTCCGCCGGCCTCCCTCCTTGTTCCCACGTCTCTCGGCCCCGCCCCACTCGCCACATACCCCCATCGCCCCTCGCAGGCCGGGGGGTACTCCCGAGACTGCGCTCTACCCCCCCCCCCTCCTTCCGGGGGGACCGCTCACGGGGACCTGCGGGAACCTGGGGGTAGGACAGACGAGGGGGCGAGAGAAAAGGAGATGGAAGGAGGAGCGACAGAGGGGAGAGAGGAAAAAAATAAAATAAAATCCGGTTCCCAGACGCACTGCTGCTCAGCCCTCCACCGGCTGGGTGATCTCCTCCGCGGTGCCCGGCGGTGGCACTGGACGGCCCTCGGCGGACGGCACGACACTCCTCCGCCACCTGGTGGACAGTGACGGCTCCTCCAGTTTTGGGCTGCCGGCAGGAGTCCCCCGTTCCCTGCCCCTCCGGATTCCTTCATAGAGGCAGCAGGCTCCGGCCCCCTGGCAAACGGCACTGACTCCTCCGCTCCCTCACGGACGGCAGCCGCCCCTCCATATCGTGTGCGGCCGGCAACTCGCTCAAGCCCACCGCCTCGAGCGTCCATGGCGGCACACTCCTCGCCTGCTCGATGGCACCGCGGATTCACCACAGCGGCGAGGGATCTTCAGCAGCGCGTCCCTCCTTCTCCCGGGCTTCGGCACCACTGTAAAAATAAACTTCCCAATCATCCGGAAGAAGGAGGCGGGAACCGGCGCACAATCAAAATGAAACTTTAATAATCACAAATATACAGAACAGCGCATCAGCCCCTCACAGATGACTGATGCTCGCAAATAAAAAACCAAAACATAAAATAAAGCCCAGGCCTGGCCCTCTCTCGTCCTTCACTATCGTCGCTCCAGTTTTATATCCTTTCATCCCCTCTGTGGGACTCGAGACCGGCGGTGGGGCGCAGGTGTCGCGGATTTCCCAATCACTCTACCGGCCTAGCTAGTTCCCACATCTCTCGGCCCCGCCCCACTCGTCACATAAAGTTTTAGAAAATTGTCATACTGTACATTTGACACTCTAACACTTGAACTATAATAATAAAGATTAAATTATAATGAAAACCATTTATAATTGTTGCTTTGTATAACGCGGTTATCGTCAATACCAGTATATCACGACACCCCTAATGAAAATGTAAGATTAATGCTTTAGAAAACACCTACCAATGGGTTTTGAAAATCGCAATAGAAAATAAATTTATAATAATAATCATCATATTATTATAATTATTATTATTATTATTATCATATACATATCTCTTTTCTAGACTGTCATGGTTTAGTCCAGATTAAAATGTAAATATACATGTAACAATAAAACCTTTGTACTCATCGGCAAGAAGGAGGCGGGAACCGGCGCACAATCAAAAATCACTTTAATAATTAAAAAATAAATACAAAACGGCGCACCAGCCCCTCACGGACGACTGGTGCGCATAAATAAAAAGCAAACACATAAAATAATGTCCCAGGCCTGGTCTTCTCTCGTCCTTCATGGTCGTCGCTCCAGTTTTATATCCTTCCATCTCCTACGTGGGACTCGATACCGGCGGTGGGGCGCAGGTGCAGCTCATCTCCAATCACTACACCTGGCCTCACTCCTCGTTCCCACGCCTCTCGGCCCCGCCCCACTCGCCACAATACATGTACATGAAAACATTTAAATTAAATACTGTTGATATACTAAATTCTAAAATTAAAAACTATTTTGACTCTCTTCTGTGTAACAACTAGCAAGTTGACAAAGAAAGTTGTGCTTGCAATGCTGCTTTGTGTAGAGGGGTAACTATAGTAAACATTTTTATTCAGCCCATCTGCTGGTTTTGTTCAGATGTGAAAATCAGACAGAACTTTCATGCAGCAAACACAGTCTTGTCAGATTTAACTGGACGCTAATATGAATATTTCAATAAATATCTAAATAAGCTGATATGCGGTTTTTTTTTTTTTAACAGTTCCATCAATAAGGTAGCTATATAGAATTATTCAGGTATTTTGAGGTGCTCACGACACTGACGCTGTTGTTACACTGGCACAGCGTCTTCGGTAGCACTTTATTTTACAGTCCTGTTCCCCATGTACATGTACTATGTACTTATTATAGTAATTACAATAACTATGTAATAACTAGGTACTAACCCTGAACCTACCCCTAAACCTAACCCTACCCCATGTAGTTACCTTGTGTTACCAGAACTTTCTTAGATAAATACACTGTAAGTACAATATAAGTACATGATAGTGTGCCACTTTGACACAAGGGGGAGGGGGGGGGGGTCTTGCATAATTTGCGTGGCCCGTGATGAGCATATTTGGCTGATTGGCTCTGCCTAAAATTAGCTTAATTGTCTTCATGGAAAATTTTAATTCTTTCTTTCTTTTTTTTAAATTATGACTTCGATATGGTGTGATTAGATTCCTACAGTATATCAAATCAGCAAAATCTATTTGATTATTTCTGTGATGATGATAAAATGTTATATCCTGTCATGACTAGATGGCACAGAACAATGATGACGTGTGTTTCATCTGTGACTCTGAGGGAGATCTCGTGTGTTGTGACGAGTGTCCACGAGCTTTTCATTCACACTGTCACCTACCAGCTGTACCTGAAGAATCACCTGGGTGAGAGAGAGAGAGAGAAAATCATTAAATCAGCAAGTGTGTGTGTCATACATTCATTCTGTACATGTGTGTGTTTGCTTGTAGGGAATGGATTTGTACCTTTTGCGTGTTAAGAACCAGTCAACAATGGCTTGACTCCAGAAACATGTCTGAACAAGAGGCTTTCGATGCCCCAGTGTCTCAGTACAGATTGGTAAACACATTTAAACACACACAAAAACTCAGCACCTTAATATAGAAGAGAACCACAAACATTTGAGGTGCTCACATTTTGTAAGAGCTTTTGATGCTTTAAAGTGCTGTCTACAGTCTGCTCAGTCAGCAGGTGTAGAAACAGAACTATTATTTATGGGCCTAATTGTGGATAAGTGTGTTGTTTGTCATCTTTAGCACTGCCACTACCTCCTCTTATGTGTGTATAGAGAGGACATCCAGAAAGTGTTTGTTAAGGATCCACGGCAAACGGTGAGATTGTCTCTTTATTTTGTCTCTTTTAATTCCTTGGTTTCATTTCAAATAGTTTATACATAGAATAAAAATAATGAAAGATATTAAATAAAAAAAATAATAATTAAAATGACTCACAGGTGCCTAGATACTCTGAGTTCATATCTCAGCCGATGTGGCTGGACAGAATAAAGCAGAAATTGGAAAGTGGAGAGTATCAGACGATAGGAGCATTCGTCTCAGACTTTCACCTCCTTTTCAGCAACTGCAGAACGTTCAATAGGGTAAGATTCACTCAAACACGTTACATAATAAAACATCGCCAAAAACAGATTAAGACCTTGTTTTGTTGTTTTCCAATGTCTTATACGTGGACTCATATCTTGGAAATTATTGATGATTATTGTTGAGATTATTTACTTTTGGACATTATATTTTTTGACAGATTTTTTTGTTCTCTTGCTCTCTAAAGGACAATGTTTTTGGCCAAATGGGGGCCAGGCTGAAGAAAATTTTCGAGGAAGAGTTCAAGAAAATTTTCTGTATCGGATAACAAGTTTTTTAAAGATACAATTGAGATCTGGATATTTTTCAATATAAGAGTTCATTACAATAATGTATAAGATGTATAATATGTTTAATCTTGCAGTCAATGATTTGGAAAATGCATTGGTTACTTAAAACAATATAGAAAACCAAAACTATCACTACTGTTAATAATAAACATAAAAAATATATACTCCAAATTTTTAGATAAAGGTATCGGTATTATTATTAGATCTTCTTTACTGACATAATCAAATTGCCTTGTGTAGTTATTTTTGTTCTGTAGCCTTTTTTGTATTTTGTTATGTAAATGTTGTGAAGTAAAATATTCTTTGAGTGCTTCACCAGGTATGTAGATATACTTAGATGACAGGTGACACCAGTGGAGGAACTAGAGTTTTAAACAAGGGGTGGCCAGGCCAAGGCTAATTCAGGGGGTCCATAGATCCTGACAGAAAATCAGTGTATAACTCCAGCCTGGCATAAAAAACGCATCGATAAATCCTACGATTGCTGATTACTTCACATTATCCCACATCAGCTATACGTTCCTACCATAACTTTAAATGTTATAACTTATTCTCTTACTTCTATCATCTCATTAACCTATGGTTGGAGCAGATCTTTTTTTTTTTTTGCAGTCACATGATCCTTCAGAAATCATTCTAATAATCTGATTTTCTGCTCAAAAAAACATGTATTATTATTATTATGCTGAAAACGGCTAAGTCGTTTTTTTTTTCAGATTTCTTTAAGTTTAGATGAATAACATTTTTATTTTCCATCTTTCCTGTTCTCTATAGTGTACATTTTTCACACTCGTTTATGCACACCGAATGGCTTTTGGTTATGTGACCGTGTTTCAAGCTGCAGGCTTTCCGCGGTTGAGTGTGAATTCATGAGACACTATAAATTAAGTTGTAGACTATGTTTCAACATGAATCTGATGTGCACTCTGTTTATTTCATGCTAATTATACGCATGTGAACTGTCACACCAACCGAATTTATCATTTGAAATTCTTAATAAAGCTTGAATAATTTGAATGCTGAGACTTTGTTTCCTATTATCAGAAGTGACCTTCTCTGTCATGTCTTGTCAGCTCGTTGTCCGTCTGTGTCTTTTCTTCTCTGTGATCTTTTTCACTCTGTAAGAAAATGAACAAGATAAAGCACAACATGTTCCTGGATCAACGTCCTTGTTGATCCTGGAACAATATTCCAATCAACCAATCAGAATTGAGATATAACCTTTCAGGAAATATCTGTATACCCTTGTATAAGCTATCGGCTATCATTTCACACTGATTTTAGGAATAAATTATGGGTAGGATTAGGTTTAGGGGTAGGGATTGGGTTAAGTCTGTAGTTTTGGACAATAGTGTTGATCCAGGATCATCAAAAGATGTTGATCCAGGAACATGTCTTACTTTGCCGATGCAGAACACATGACACATCGCATCCTTGAGTTCGAGGCTAAAATAAATGCTTCTTTCAGTACGATTAATCAAACAAAATGAAAGATTAGCATCTTGATGATTGGGGTGGCCGATCAGATGGAAGGGGTGCAGGCTGGTTCCACCACTGGGTGACACGTGGTCAGGTGAGTAAACTTAACAAAATGTTTACACATGGGTTTCCCTTAAGGTATAGTTCACCCAAAAATTACTACCTACAATAATATGAAAACAAATACTATTGACGGCAATGCTATACCGGTATACACAGTATTTTGTATACACAGTACCAATGCACAAGTTATTAGTCCATAAGCCACAAAACATAAACCATAATTGTATTTTCAGCCTCACAGTGATTGTATTCTGTGGGTTATGAATCAACTTCGAAGCACAATTTTAAAATCAGTTTTACCAAAGGTGAATCAAACATCTCCTTAAAAGAGTCCTGGGAAAATACCTGAAAATACCTGCGTGTGGAATAGAAAAGGAAAAAAACCAGCCGGGTGAGTCTGAATGAAACCACCATACTTCCTTGAGGATGTTTTGCACTCATTAGTGAGATTTATGTGGTCATTGACCATAGAAAGTTTATTGTGTGTTTTTATTAGACTATGAAGGATCGGTGTTGAACTAATGCTTATGTTAAGTGGATTGGTTTGAATAGGGTCACCATTACATTTTCTTATTTATATAGTTAAGTGAGTGATACCAAAATGAAATTAAATGTTTTAATTCACTGTCTTTGTCTATCTATCTTCCCCAAACTAGGATTCACATGCACTCTCGCTACAAAAGCCCAAAACATAAATGGCTTATCACTTAATCATTTACAGTTTATTTTTTTTTTAACTACAAGATGAAAATAGAGCAGACAATTTCAGTTTAAATTTCAGTTTCATTTCTGTGTGAGTGTGTATCTCAGAGTCCCTGCATGTGTGCACTCTTGCATAATGAAGGGGAGGAGTTTTACTAGAGTTGGTTTTTCTCTCATTTTAGTTTCTAGTGTTTCTGTGTCCTACCTCCAATATAAGTCATTCAAATTCAGAAAATGATTTGTAATGTAAACAGCATTCCCAAATTAAATTCTGAATGACATGCAAGTAAGTGTTTCTCTTATTTTAATTATTTATCTTTAAGTGATCAAGTGGAATAGTTTCTCAATGACGCATTTTGTAGACACACATGGTGCGAGGTGTGGTTAGGGTGGAGTGTGTTAAAGGAAAGGAGATCACGCTGTGTCTGTGTGTACGTAATAAACTGCATAAGAGAGAGAAGAAACTAGGAAAAACAGGAAGCAAGTCATGAACACAGCAGGGTAAGTATATTCATTAATTAGTAGGGGGAGAGCAGGGGTGAAAGTACCATTTTTTTCAGAAAAACATCATTTTAAAAGATAATGTTGTAGACAGAGATATATTTCTGCTGTGGGCAGTTACACAGAAGTGTGGTCTAACAACACCAGGTGGTATTTTGTAGAAATGTAGAAAGACTTCAGTATAATTTCACTTTGAACATAAGTTGCACATTGTTACTTTCGACCCCATCGGTTGGGACGAAAGTAACACAACATTATAAGCTAGATTTTTTTATTTTACTCTTATTTTTCTTAAGTATACCTGATTGTGACCTTGTTAATATGTAATTGCAAACATATTTTGTCCTTTAAATTTGCAAAAAAAATTATTAAATTACATTTTCATATTTTCATTTTAAATTTAAGTTTCATCAGATGTCTCAAAACCTGACTGTATTTTTTTTATTGTCAATTTCAATGTATTTTTATTAAAAAAAAATTCAACAGAATGTACAATATAAAAATTTAATTACATTAGCATAATAAAAAAAACTCTAAACATAATGTAACAGTAGGCTTATTTATGTTTCCATCCAGTTGTTTTTATGCATAAATCGAAAATGTGCATTAAAACATCTGGAAACACTGCAAATTCATAGGTGGAGGTGTAAAGGCTAAGATATAAATATAAATGTGATGTAGCAGCTGCCCAGAGAGAGATGTTCCTCTATGTCCAGACACACCCTCTCAAAAACATCTGGATAAAACCAGACCTCTGTCTGTCTTTCTGAACCTCACTCAGACATGTTTTTTTGGTATAATATGACATAAACATTTGTAAGAAATAATGCAAGATGCAGAAAGTCACAATAAAGCATGCACTGGAACAAAATAAATACTTTTTGTGACTGTAGCGGGACAAAAGTAACAACTGTTTCTTTCGTCCCGACAGGAACTCCTGACATTTAAACTCGATTTAATTTTATACTGAAAAAATATGAAAATTCAAACTTTAGGATGTGTTAAAGCACTAAATAACCTGTAGATTGATCATTGCTGTGACACATGAAACAAGAAAAACAACACGACTAATTTGAAAAGATTACCACTTCAGTAATTTACTTTTTGTACTCGAAAACAGTTTTACGGACCTAACTTCGGGAAACGATGAGAAAATCACATGATATTTCTCAGCTCCGTCAAGGATTGCATGCTGAATATTGTCATAGCTGGGAATACAAATGTAGAAAGAGGCTCGGAGAAAATCACTTTGTTACTTTCTGGTCTGTGGTTTCTATCCATCTGTCACGCAGATTTCAAAACAACAGTCCAGGAAGCAACTTTTAGTTTTGTTTCAGTATAAGAGAAACCAGAGAATGTCTAATATGGCGAGAAGTTTCACTCTCACTACACTTCCGGTTTCTGAACTGGTTGCAGTTCCACTCTGATTCCATATGAGGGCGCTCACAGGACGAGTGAAGAATGAATGGAGGTCAATGGTGGTATACCCCTCAAAATCCACTTTTCTCAGGAAATAATTTTTTGTCTAGTAATTTAAATGCTGCATTCGAAAGGAGATGCAAAGAAATTACACACTGCTGGGTGTTAGATTTTTTGAGTCACTTATTTGCTTTAAAAAGTCTTTTAAAATTTCAGAGAATGTCTATGGTGCTTTCCAGAGCCTTTGAAAAATTTATTATTTAATAGCTCTGGAGCTTTGGTACTCTGCACTTTCTTTTCTCTCGAGGCATCGACATCACAGCTGACACAGGTAAATATGTGCTAGAAGAGTTTTTGTTTTGTTGTTTTGAAAGACCCTGCCGAAAATACACACACTATGGTCGTTGGATGTTTGGCGACGTAGCTGGCCATCAGTTATCCATCAACTGGCTGTCAGGCCTTATTAGCTATCAGCTATTAATGGTCGTAGGCTGTCAGCTATTAGAATAATTTATCATTGCACACCTGCAAGGCATTTTTTTTCATTTTTAAATTTTTGTTGATATTTAGCACTATTGAGTGTGACATTTGTTTGTGTTTTTGGTGGCAATACTATACCATATGTATCTGGTATTTCTTAACACAAGAATAACACAACAAGTACTCAAATTCAATTTATTTTCTGTGTAAATTTCACAGTACATACATAACAATAGCCAATAGGCAGATAAAAGGGCCAGCAACCAAAAAAAAAGTTGCTGCGTTGAAAAGAAAAACTTCATTAGCAGAATGCTAGCGTGTTATGGTCAAAAACAACTTAACCTGTAAGAAATCGAAAGGACATAAGTACTCGTTCATTCAACTTTCGACCTTTAACCCATGTTGAACTTGCAAAACCTACAATCAGATCTGAGATTTCTCAACGGCAATCGGGTGAAAGGGACAAATTTAGCCGTCTAGCCCCATAGACTCCCATTCATTTTGCAATTATGGCGATTGCCCCCAGTGGAACTCTGGTGGAACTGCAACCAAAACTCGGTACAATAGGATTTAGGAATAGGGAGTGGGAAGGCTCTCCGTAGACGGGCTCTGGAGAAGCTTTGAATATTCATTCGATTTCAATCTCATTATAATGTATGGAGTGTATTCAATTCAATTCAATTCAATTCAATTAAAGTTTATTTGTATGCCGCATTTTACGATACAAATCATTGCAAAGCAACTTGAATTATTTACAAAATTTAGTAGTAGCTTATAAGTGGTGACTGTCAGTTTATGTGCATATGACAGAAATGTATGGAAAAAATCAATTAAAGATGTAATCAAAGAGACGGTGAACACTATTAACAGCAATTATTATATGATGCAGTCACACTTGTAGCAATATTTGTTAGTTATGTTGTTGATTCGGGGTTAGCATCCTCTGGGGTCAGCATCATCTCTCCTCAGGTGTTCTGGATCCAGACTGCAGCTTGTGTAAATCCTAGCCATGGCAAAACATAGAAACAAATAGAGACATCATTAGCGTAGCTGCTGTTCCAGCAAAGTAAAATTAAGTAGTTTAGCAAGCTAAAGAATAAGAATGTGCATTTGATCAGATACAACTGCAGTCACAAATTGAGAGATGCATTTAGGGCCTTATAGGTAATTAATGATCATTTGTAACTGATACAGAACTTAATATGTAGCGAGTGCAGATTTTGTAATTTGTAACTATATGTACATTTGTTGTATTATACATTTTAATGTTAAAATCAGTGCTTTTTACAATGACCATTAGTCAATATTCATATTTTCCCTTAAACTGAATTTATTTCATTATAAAGTAATTATTTTAATTTATCGGTAAACTACTATTTATAGACAAGTTCATGTTTCATGTCGCATGTCATGCTCATCTTTGTAACATAATTTGATTCATCATTACATAAACAAAAAGCAAGTTCACATGATCATGTTTAAAAGTGCAAAGGTTGTTTTTTGTTTTTTTTCAGAGAACCACAGGACATGGATGGAGAGATAGACGTAGACAAAACATCTGACTCCGAATCTGATTCAAAATCAGAATCTGACTCCGAATCTGATTCAAAATCAGAATCTGACTCTGAATCTGAGAGCAGCACAGGATCTGGCAGTGAGAGTGAGAACAACAGCCCAAAGGACGGAAAACAAGGGGAAAAAAGGAAACGTAACTGTAAACAGATAAAGCCATCTTCCATCTGTACAAACAAGAAGAGAAAAGCCGAAGGTACCAAAGTGTGTTTGATTTGAAGCTCAGTTTAAATTTAAATGGCAAAAAAGAAAAAAAAATGGTTTAATGGAACTGGAATATCTGTATAATAGTGAAAATCAATATTTGTGATGTTTGTTTCAGACTCCACCCTGTATTCCAGAGAAACATTTGGAAACAAATCTGAAGTTCCTGTCACATGTGGAGATAAAGACGGCGTCCTGCATGTGGAGAAATATAATGGCAGTAGGTGCAAACAATTAAGAGATGCAGTAAAGTTTAATATCCATGTGAAGAGTCACTTGTTGAAGAATGCCTTGAAAACATTTCTGGAGCATCCAGGCATGTTCAAAAACGCTTACTGTTGCATTGCTAAAATAATGATTTATCTGTTTTCAGTGGAGAAGTGCATCTTCAGCGAAGGCCAGTGGTTCAAGCCCAACGAATTTGAGAGGTTCGGAGGAAAGGAGAGATGCAAAAAATGGAAGACCAGCATCGTCAGTGATAATATTCCTCTCCAGAAACTCATAGAGGTGCATAAATAATTTAAATAATCCACAATCAATAGTGATTATATCTAGCATTCAATTAATGCTCAAATTAATAATGTTGGTATTTAACAGAATATGATTTTATGATTCCATTATTTGTACATTTTAATATTTGAATGTTAATTTGAGTAAACGATAACATCTATCAGTGATGATAAACTGAACACATCTTCCATCCATAGGCTGGACTTCTGTCATCCTTTAAACCAAGCCGGGTTAAGAATAAACAGGTTTGACTGTTTTTGTAACCAACTAGCACAAAAATGACATATATTTAGTAAAATAATGATAATTTTATTATGTTCTCGTATATTCACTCAATCTCTGTCTGTTGCACAGATTGATACTCCTGAATCCTCACCTGTTGCTGTAAGACTCAGAAAAAGAAAGGTTAGATCCTCTTATGATGACTTTACATTAACAAAATCATAATAATTCAGACAGAGATTTAGCTCAGATGTTTAGGACACAGGATCTCAGATAAACAGGGTTGTGGGAGCGTTTCCTATTTCCCTGTCACTGACACGCATCTCTTAATGTTAACAGTGTCAGAGTACGCTCTTGCCCTCCTGCTCTGGTCAGTATAATAGTGAGCCATAACCAGACAATACGCTCATTAATATCAGCAGTTTTCTATTTCACTATTCCTGCATTTGTTGTAGAATCAAATGGCAGGAACGATAATGACAATGGAGGAGTTGTTGAAGAGAATGATGAAGATATCATTGACATGAGCGTGTTTGAAGGTCCAACCCTACCTGTTACCTGTGGTTCTGGCTCTGGCGTCCTACACAAATACCGCTTTGCCACAGGTCTGTGAGTGGACATATATTAAAAAAAATTGCTACAAATATATTATTATGCATTATGTGTTGGTTAAATATGTTTTACATTTATAATATTTGCACACATTTTATGCACACATAAAAATGCCTGGAAGTCATTGCAGGTACAAAATATCAAACTAAGTGTCATTTCTTCTAAAGAATGTTAGCACACTTATACTTTAAACAAAGTATGCCACCAAAAAAAATCACCAAAACACCAGCTGAGCATCAATGAAGACAAGTGAAGCTCTGGCAGCTTTTACTTTGCAAGTGCCACTTTGATATTTAATATCTACTGCAGTGACGTTTATGTGTGACTTGTGTGCTCAAATACATCTTGGTTTAATGCAGAGCTAAAAGAGTTTCTTTAACTCAGGTTATTATGGTACAGAGCTTCAGTGTTGTTATTCCAGGGCACTGTGGGAGATGCATAAGAACAGAAGACTTCTGGCAGACACCGGAGGATTTCATCAGAGACAACAAACCAGAAGGAGCATGGAGAAAAGACATTTTATCCAGTGGGGTACATCTGGGAAAACTTATAAAGGTACAAATAGAAAATTATGTAAAAAAACAAAAAGATACTTTCTATTTTCAGTCAACTCGGCTAACAAATGGCTTTCTTCTGTGTAGGCATAGATTAGTATTACATGGTTAGATATTGTACATGCTATGTGTTCCTCAAAGTTGTACTGTTATTTAGTGATCGACTTTACTGACTTGAAAATTTGAAGTTTAATTCTCGTTTTATTTTACATTTTAAACTCTTTTAAGTAATTTGACACTTCGTTCTCATGTTTTTCAGAAAAATGTTTTGGAAATGCATACGCTAAATTGCGATTGTGAGAACTGTAAAGACTTGGATCAATACCTAGTAAGACACCATCTCTTACAATCACAGCCACATCAGCAGACCAACATGACCACTAAACGTCCTCTGTGAACTCTTGTCCCAACAGAATGATGACGTGTGTTTCATCTGTGACTCTGAGGGAGATCTCGTGTGTTGTGATGAGTGTCCACGAGCTTTTCATTCACACTGTCACCTACCAGCGGTACCTGAAGACTCACCTGGGTGAGAGAGAGAGAGAGAGAGAGAGAGAAATCATACTGGATTAAACAGACTACACGTATGACTTTGAGTAATACTGTGTGTTTTGTGCACAGGAGCCAGTGGAGCTGCACGTTTTGTGTGATGAAGAAGATGAAAAGTTCCAGTCAAAATACCCAACAGGAAGTTTTGAGCAGTCCAGTCCTTTACCAAAGACAAGAGTCATAACCTTTTTGTTTTTTTGCCATCCTATTTTTATATTGTTGTTGTTGTAACTTTTTAAGAACTGAATCTGATTTTTTTTTTGTTCCTTACATATATGCTACTGCTTTTTTTATTAGTTGCTTTTTTTAAATAAACCGATTCTTTTATCTAAACAATGTGTGCAGTATTTTTTTGTTTTTTACATTTAGACATTCATTATTATTAAACCAATACGATTAGTGTATGTTTTGTTTATATATATACATATACAGGGAGTGCAGAATTATTAGGCAAGTTGTATTTTTGAGGAATAATTTTATTATTGAACAACAACCATGTTCTCAATGATTCCAAAAACTCATTAATATCAAAACTGAATATTTTTGGAAGTAGTTTTTAGTTTGTTTTTAGTTGTAGCTATTTTAGGAGGATATCTGTGTGTGCAGGTGACTATTACTGTGCATAATTATTAGGCAACTTAACAAAAAACAAATATATACCCATTTCAATTATTTATTTTCAGCAGTGAAACCAATATAACATCTCAACATTCACAAATATACATTTCTGATATTCAAAAACAAAACAAAAACAAATCAGATCTGTTCACCATCAACATTGCGTGCAGCAGCAACCACAGCCTCCCAGACACTGTTCAGAGAGGTGTACTGTTTTCCCTCCTTGTAAATCTCACATTTCATGATGGACCACAGGTTCTCTATGGGGTTCAGATCAGGTGAACAAGGAGGCCAAGTCATTAGTTTTTCTTCTTTTAGACCCTTTCTTGCCAGCCACGCTGTGGAGTACTTGGACGCGTGTGATGGAGCATTGTCCTGCATGAAAATCATGTTTTTCTTGAAGGATGCAGACTTCTTCCTGTACCACTGCTTGAAGGTGTCTTCCAGAAACTGGCAATAGGACTGGGAGTTGAGCTTGACTCCATCCTCAACCCGAAAAGGCCCCACAAGCTCATCTTTGATGATAGCAGCCCAAACCAGTACTCCACCTCCACCTTGCTGGCATCTGACTGGAGCTCTCTGCCCTTTACCGATCCAGCCACGGGCCCATCAAGACTCACTCTCATTTCATCAGTCCATAAAACCTTAGAAAAATCAGTCTTGAGATATTTCTTTGCCCAGTCTTGACGTTTCAGCAATTTTAAGAGTGCTGCATCCCTCTGCAAGATATCTCACTATTTTTGACTTTTCGGAGCCTGTCAAGTCCTTCTTTTGACCCATTTTGCCAAAGGAAAGGAAGTTGCCTAATAATTATGCACACCTGATATAGGGTGTTGATGTCATTAAACCACACCCCTTCTCATTACTGAGATGCACATCACCTAATATGCTTAATTGGTAGTAGGCTTTCGAGCCTATACAGCTTGGAGTAAGACAACATGCATAAAGAGGATGATGTGGTCAAAATACTCATTTGCCTAATAATTCTGAACACAGTGTGTATATACAGGGGCGTAGCAACCGGGGGGGACGGGGGGGACGGGGGGGACACGTCCCCCGCACTTTTAGAAACAGGTGATTCTGACCCCTACTAATTTTTTTTTTAGGATCCAGCGTGAATATTTCCTGTAGTGTTCTCTGATTTGTTACTTAGATTTGAGTGAAGTAACATTCAGCCAATCACAGAGCGAATCATCTCCTGGGTGCGTCTGCTATGAGCTTCAAATCTCTTGTTGCTCTTCTGAATTTTCGTTCGTTCGTTCACTTTGCTATTAGGCCGTCTGGGATAAAATGCACCCCAGAAAAAAAGCAAAGGACGATTACATCCTTTTTTCAAACACACACTGTAAGTATGTTACAGTATGTCGCGATGACACGAATCGCGCGATAAAGTTTTCATGTTATGATTTAACCTATTGAACCCGTATGGACCTCGTCACGTCGCGCCGGATTCAGTGTGTTAAATGCTCTCCTAATTGTCACTTTGGATAAAAGCGTCTGCTAAATAAGACGTAACAATGTTATTGATTTCTGCTGTCTTTTGTTTGTCTACGTGCTGCTCGCGGAGTAAAATTATAATTTCACAATAAATCATATTTGTTTTGCAACGAATATCTTAAAATACTTTATCAAATTGTATTCTTTTAATTCATAACTGTTACTTTATGTCCTAACTAGTCTGTAGGAAAGGCAGACTGTGACGTCACTGGCAGAGAGAGGGGTCAGTTGCTCAACCTCTCCAGAATGTGTACAGGTGAGATTTGTATAAAAAAAAGCAGATTGACTATCTTAAATCTGCGGTAGGGAACTTTTGACGCTCTAGCGGTTAATAAACAGAACTGCTTGCGTCTTGCGGAAGAACATCGTAGCCGGAACTACTTCTCTCTGTTTATGTCTATGAAGAATCACAAAGGTACTGGGTTACTCCGCCGCGGTATCCCCGAAGCAATCTAAAATAGTCCGAATATAAACACTTATTATAGGTGCACCCTAGTGATTCAGGACAAGCCAAAAACACGGTTTGGAAAATGGATTCATGGTGTACTCGCTTATTATATACATTTTTCTACATTTTGAAAACACACAAAGTTACGGACCGCAGCTCTGATTGGTTGTTTTTTACCGGGAGTGATGTATTTCTGCAAATGGCAATAGGACCACTGGGGGGAGCCAGAGGAGCTTGATTTTTTCACAGATCATGTGTCTCATATTTTTCATAAAATGTATGTTTGTATAAAATTACTGTAGATGTAATCTGTATACTCATTTAACACCTGTTTTTGTCCAACTGTTAAAAAAAAAATTATTGTTCAAATGTAGTGCAACTGAATTGTAAATATCATAAAATATCTTTATTTCATAAAAAATAAAAAAAATTATAG